>NC_089840.1:293530852-293693352 GCF_035609145.1 Eleutherodactylus coqui | reverse complement strand
GCAATGGCTAAATGGGTGACCGAGGTCATCTCACAGGTTACACCTAATCCCTATACAGGAGGCAACTAGATTACCAACACCCCCACACAGAGCACACTTCAAGGTCTTACAAGCGGCACTCATATGCAAGGAGTCGCAGCTTCGGCTGCCCCTGGTAAAAGGCCCGTATACCATCCTTGCCGAGGAAAGCCCACAAATGATATGTGAGCCACTCAGTTACCCTAACATTTCAGCTTGACCATAAACGTCCAGGCGCCGGACCAGATGCCATGCTCATCCGTGTTCCATTTTGACATGTCCATTACCTTTCCTCCGTGCTGACCGAGCCATATCATGATATCAAAGCAAGAAAGTGACACATTACAAAGGAAACTTCTTGATCTTGTTCTGGCAAGACACCACCTGGATGGCAAAGTCTTGCTATCCGGTCTCATTTCTGATTAGCCAATAATTCCCCAAAGAGACTTCTTGACCCTCTAAGCGAATCAAACTGATGTCTAACTTGGACGAATCATAGACATGGATCAGGGCAAAGATGTCAACCTCCGTGAACCCATTTTTAACAGTAGCTCCACTATCTTCCCCCATTGGGGATATGCATCATTGCCTCTCCACCGAAGGCCTACAAAATTCCTACCTCCTGCCTTGGTGTTGGTAGGGACCATATGGTCTCCCACCCTTCGCTCTTGGAAGGCACCAAATCCATGTGTCTCTTTCCAGAGAGATGGGTCCACTCCCTTCCTCTAACTGTAATAGAATTCTTCCACTTCCGTAAAGCCCCCAGGAGGCGCTGTTGCAAAATGCCCTCCCTAGAGCCCGGAGACAAGGAGGACCCCCTCTAGCGGCGACACTGGCATAACTCCTACCATAACTCCAACCTTGTTGCCACTGGAGGGGCGTCTGGACCCTGGGACCCCTCTTGCCTTGCTCTATTGCGTCCGCTGAACTTTGTTTTCTGTTGATGAAACGTTTCTGCATTGTTCTGTTTTTTAGCGTCTGCGCAATTCTGCAAAAACCGTTGTCTGCTCTGAAGGCAAAATAGTGACATCTAACAAGCAAAGTCGCCCAAGGGTGGAGAAAACGGAATCAGCGGCGACTCACAAAGACTTGAGCTGCTCTTGAGACAGACATGCAGCGATTTACGGAAAGTCGTTCGTTAAACACTCTTCTATAAGGATGGCAAATTAAGGGATAACAAGATTACGCCGAACTCCGAGGCTCCGCGGGCGCAAAACTCAATCTCAGCTCCCATGTTGATTCTTAAAGAGACAGAACATATATAACTCCCCCACCCCCAACCGTAGCAAATGGTTTCTCACTAGAGACGGGAAGGTGCGCCTGAGCGATCCGCGAAGAGTAAGGAACGCAGCATTGAGCGAGGCGAAGGAGCGATTCATAGGGCCACTTCTGTACCAGTCAGGGGAGGGGCACTGGGCACACTGGTATAATTATTCCATTGGCTTTCGTCATCCCGTCTCTCCTATTCGTAGATTATAAATCATGGTGATATTAATAAGCCGCTGTCAGATTACAATGGCATGTAGATAAGTGCGGGGCTTGTGTAGCGTCACCTCGGCAGGGTTTATTTATGGCTACAGACAGCGGACGTCATACTTGTCATATCGTGCGCTCCTGTATCGTTATCGCAGCGGCATCTCCAGCACTGAGCACATCTGCGAATTATTACATGAGATACCGAGAATGATGTGACAAGACAGACGCCAAGGAAAGATGGCGGATTACTGATGACAGAGCCTGGATTACATCTCATATACAACCCGCCGGCTAATGAATGTAAACATCAGCGAACCGCTACCGCCATCACTGCGCATATAATACATACGGAGGAACACTACGGCAATCCTCATATGGGCAGCAGTACAGGACACACCATCCATCAGAGGCAGTATTATAGTAGTTATATTCTTGTACATAGGGGGCAGTATTATAGTAGTTATATTCTTGTACATAAGAGCAGTATTATAGTAGTTATATTCTTGTACATAGGGGGCAGTATTATAGTAGTTATATTCTTGTACATAGGGGCAGTATTATAGTAGTTATATTCTTGTACATAGGGGGCAGTATTATAGTAGTTATATTCTTGTACATAGGAGGCAGTATTATAGTAGTTATATTCTTGTAGATAGGAGACAGTATTATAGTAGTTATATTCTTGTACATAGGGGGCAGTATTATAGTAGTTATATTCTTGTACATAGGGGCAGTATTATAGTAGTTATATTCTTGTACATAGGGGGCAGTATTATAGTAGTTATATTCTTGTACATAGGGGGCAGTATTATAGTAGTTATATTCTTGTACATAGGAGCAGTATTATACTAGTTATATTCTTGTACATAGGGGGCAGTATTATAGTATTTATATTCTTGTACATAGGGAGCAGTATTATAGTAGTTATATTCTTGTACATAGGGGGGCAGTATTATAGTAGTTATATTCTTGTACATAGGGGGCAGTATTATAGTAGTTATATTCTTGTACATAGGGGGCAGTATTATAGTAGTTATATTCTTGTACATAGGGGCATTATTATAGTAGTTATATTCTTGTACATAGGGGCAGTATTATAGTAGTTATATTCTTGTACATAGGGGGCAGTATTATAGTAGTTATATTCTTGTACATAGTAGGCAGTATTATAGTAGTTATATTCTTGTACATAGGAGGCAGTATTATAGTAGTTATATTCTTGTACATAGGGGGCAGTATTATAGTAGTTATATTCTTGTACATAGGAGGCAGTATTATAGTAGTTATATTCTTGTACATAGGAGCAGTATTATAGTAGTTATATTCTTGTACATAGGGGCAGTATTATAGTAGTTATATTCTTGTACATAGGGAGCAGTATTATAGTAGTTATATTCTTGTACATAGGAGGCAGTATTATAGTAGTTATATTCTTGTACATAGGGAGCAGTATTATAGTAGTTATATTCTTGTACATAGGGAGCAGTATTATAGTAGTTATATTCTTGTACATAGGGAGCAGTATTACAGTAGTTATATTCTTGTACATAGGGGCAGTATTATAGTAGTTATATTCTTGTACATAGGGAGCAGTATTATAGTAGTTATATTCTTGTACATAGGGAGCAGTATTATAGTAGTTATATTCTTATACATAGGGAGCAGTATTATAGTAGTTATATTCTTGTACATAGGGGGCAGTATTATAGTATTTATATTCTTGTACATAGGGGGCAGTATTATAGTAGTTATATTCTTGTACATAGGGGGCAGTATTATAGTAGTTATATTCTTGTACATAGGGTCAGTATTATAGTAGTTATATTATTGTACATAGGGGGCAGTATTATAGTAGTTATATTCTTGTACATAGGGGGCAGTATTATAGTAGTTATATTCTTGTACATAGGGGGCAGTATTATAGTAGTTATATTCTTGTACATAGGGGGCAGTATTATAGTAGTTATATTCTTGTACGTAGGAGCAGTATTATAGTAGTTATATTCTTGTACATAGGAGCCAGTATTATAGTAGTTATATTCTTGTACATAGGGGGCAGTATTATAGTAGTTATATTCTTGTACATAGGGGGCAGTATTATAGTAGTTATATTCTTGTACATAAGATCAGTATTATAGTAGTATATTCTTGTACATAAGAGCAGTATTATAGTAGTTATATTCTTGTACATAGGGGGCAGTATTATAGTAGTTATATTCTTGTACATAGTAGGCAGTATTATAGTAGTTATATACTTGTACATAGGGGGCAGTATTATAGTAGTTATATTCTTGTACATAGTAGGCAGTATTATAGTAGTTATATTCTTGTACATAGGAGGCAGTATTATAGTAGTTATATTCTTGTACATAGGGGGCAGTATTATAGTAGTTATATTCTTGTACATAGGAGGCAGTATTATAGTAGTTATATTCTTGTACATAGGGGGCAGTATTATAGTAGTTATATTCTTGTACATAGGGGGCAGTATTATAGTAGTTATATTCTTGTACATAGGGGGCAGTATTATAGTATTTATATTCTTGTACATAGGGGGCAGTATTATAGTAGTTATATTCTTGTACATAGGGGGCAGTATTATAGTAGTTATATTCTTGTACATAGGGTCAGTATTATAGTAGTTATATTATTGTACATAGGGGGCAGTATTATAGTAGTTATATTCTTGTACATAGGGGGCAGTATTATAGTAGTTATATTCTTGTACATAGGGGGCAGTATTATAGTAGTTATATTCTTGTACATAGGGGGCAGTATTATAGTAGTTATATTCTTGTACGTAGGAGCAGTATTATAGTAGTTATATTCTTGTACATAGGAGCCAGTATTATAGTAGTTATATTCTTGTACATAGGGGGCAGTATTATAGTAGTCATATTCTTGTACATAGGGGGCAGTATTATAGTAGTTATATTCTTGTACGTAGGAGCAGTATTATAGTAGTTATATTCTTGTACATAGGAGCCAGTATTATAGTAGTTATATTCTTGTACATAGGGGGGTAGTATTATAGTAGTTATATTCTTGTACATAGGAGGCAGTATTATAGTAGTTATATTCTTGTACATAGAGGGCAGTATTATATTAGTTATATTCTTGTACATAGGGGGCAGTATTATAGTAGTTATATTCTTGTACATAGGAGCCAGTATTATAGTAGTTATATTCTTGTACATAGGGGGGTAGTATTATAGTAGTTATATTCTTGTACATAGGGGGCAGTATTATAGTAGTTATATTCTTGTACATAGAGGGCAGTATTATATTAGTTATATTCTTGTACATAGGGGGCAGTATTATAGTAGTTATATTCTTGTACATAGGAGGCAGTATTATAGTAGTTATATTCTTGTACATAGGGGGCAGTATTATAGTAGTTATATTCTTGTACATAGGGGGCAGTATTATAGCAGTTATATTCTTGTACATGGGGGGCAGTATTATAGTAGTTATATTCTTGTACATAGGGGGCGGTATTATAGTAGTTATATTGTTGTACATAGGGGGCAGTATTATAGTAGTTATATCCTTGTACATAGGAGGCAGTATTATAGTAGATATATTCTTGTACATAGGAGGCAGTATTATGGTACTTATATTCTTGTACATAGGGGCAGTATTATAGTAGTTATATTCTTGTACATAGGAGCAGTATTATGGTAGTTATATTCTTGTACATAGGAGCAGTATTATAGTAGTTATATTCTTGTACACAGGGGGCAGTATTATAGTAGTTATATTCTTGTACATAGGGGGCAGTATTATAGTAGTTATATTCTTGTACATAGGGGGCAGTATTATAGTAGTTATATTCTTGTACATAGGAGGCAGTATTATAGTAGTTATATTCTTGTACATAGGAGCAGTATTATAGTAGTTATATTCTTGTACATAGGGGGCAGTATTATAGTAGTTATATTCTTGTACATAGGGGGCAGTATTATAGCAGTTATATTCTTGTACATGGGGGGCAGTATTATAGTAGTTATATTCTTGTACATAGGGGGCGGAATTATAGTAGTTATATTGTTGTACATAGGGGGCAGTATTATAGTAGTTATATCCTTGTACATAGGAGGCAGTATTATAGTAGATATATTCTTGTACATAGGAGGCAGTATTATAGTAGTTATATTCTTGTACATAGGGGCAGTATTATAGTAGTTATATTCTTGTACATAGCAGCAGTATTATAGTAGTTATATTCTTGTACATAAGAGGCAGTATTATAGTAGTTATATTCTTGTACATAGGGGGCAGTATTATTGTAGTTATATTCTTGTACATAGGGGGCAGTATTATAGTAGTTATATTCTTGTACATAGGAGCAGTATTATAGTAGTTATATTCTTGTACATAGGAGCAGTATTATAGTAGTTATATTCTTGTACATAGGAGGCAGTATTATGGTAGTTATATTCTTGTACATAGGAGGCAGTATTATAGTAGTTATATTCTTGTACATAGATGGCAGTATTATAGTAGTTATATTCTTGTACATAGGGGGGTAGTATTATAGTAGTTATATTCTTGTACATACGAGCAGTATTATAGTAGTTATATTCTTGTACATAGGGGGCAGTATTATAGTAGTTATATTCTTGTACATAGGAGGCAGTATTATAGTAGTTATATTCTTGTACATAGGGGGCAGTATTATAGTAGTTATATTCTTGTACATAGGAAGCAGTATTATAGCAGTTATATTCTTGTACATAGGGGGCAGTATTATAGTAGTTATATTCTTGTACATAGGGGGCAGTATTATAGCAGTTATATTCTTGTACATGGGGGGCAGTATTATAGTAGTTATATTCTTGTACATAGGGGGCAGTATTATACTAGTTATATCCTTGTACATAGGAGGCAGTATTATAGTAGATATATTCTTGTACATAGGAGGCAGTATTATAGTAGTTATATTCTTGTACATAGGGGCAGTATTATAGTAGTTATATTCTTGTACATAGGAGCAGTATTATAGTAGTTATATTCTTGTACATAGGAGGCAGTATTATAGTAGTTATATTCTTGTACATAGGAGGCAGTATTATAGTAGTTATATTCTTGTACATAGGGGGCAGTATTATTGTAGTTATATTCTTGTACATAGGGGGCAGTATTATAGTAGTTATATTCTTGTACATAGGAGCAGTATTATAGTAGTTATATTCTTCTACATAGGAGCAGTATTATAGTAGTTATATTCTTGTACATAGGAGGCAGTATTATAGTAGTTATATTCTTGTACATAGGAGGCAGTATTATAGTAGTTATATTCTTGTACATAGGGGGCAGTATTATTGTAGTTATATTCTTGTACATAGGGGGCAGTATTATAGTAGTTATATTCTTGTACATAGGAGCAGTATTATAGTAGTTATATTCTTCTACATAGGAGCAGTATTATAGTAGTTATATTCTTTTCATAGGAGGCAGTATTACAGTAGTTATATTCTTGTACATAGGAGGCAGTATTATAGTAGTTATATTCTTGTACATAGGAGCAGTATTATAGTAGTTATATTCTTGTACATAGGGGGCAGTATTATAGTAGTTATATTCTTGCACATATGGGGCAGTATTATAGTAGTTATATTCTTGTACATAGGAGGCAGTATTATAGTAGTTATATTCTTGTACATAGGAGGCAGTATTATAGTAGTTATATTCTTGTACATAGGGGGCAGTATTATAGTAGTTATATTCTTGTACATAGGAGGCAGTATTATAGTAGTTATATTCTTGTACATAGGGGGTAGTATTACAGTAGTTATATTCTTGTACATAGGAGGCAGTATTATAGTAGTTATATTCTTGTACATAGGAGCAGTATTATAGTAGTTATATTCTTGTACATAGGGGGCAGTATTATAGTAGTTATATTCTTGCACATATGGGGCAGTATTATAGTAGTTATATTCTTGTACATAGGAGCAGTATTATAGTAGTTATATTCTTGTACATAGGAGGCAGTATTATAGTAGTTATATTCTTGTACATAGGGGGCAGTATAATAGTAGTTATATTCTTGTACATAGGGGGCAGTATAATAGTAGTTATATTCTTGTACATAGGAGGCAGTATTATAGTAGTTATATTCTTGTACATAGGAGGCAGTATTATAGTAGTTATATTCTTGTACATAGGGAGCAGTATTATAGTAGTTATATTCTTGTACATAGGAGCAGTATTATAGTAGTTATATTCTTGTACATAGGAGCAGTATTATAGTAGTTATATTCTTGTACATAGGAGGCAGTATTATAGTAGTTATATTCTTGTACATAGGAGGCAGTATTATAGTAGTTATATTCTTGTACATAGGGGGCAGTATTATTGTAGTTATATTCTTGTACATAGGGGGCAGTATTATAGTAGTTATATTCTTGTACATAGGAGCAGTATTATAGTAGTTATATTCTTCTACATAGGAGCAGTATTATAGTAGTTATATTCTTTTCATAGGAGGCAGTATTATAGTAGTTATATTCTTGTACATAGGAGGCAGTATTACAGTAGTTATATTCTTGTACATAGGAGGCAGTATTATAGTAGTTATATTCTTGTACATAGGAGCAGTATTATAGTAGTTATATTCTTGTACATAGGGGGCAGTATTATAGTAGTTATATTCTTGCACATATGGGGCAGTATTATAGTAGTTATATTCTTGTACATAGGAGGCAGTATTATAGTAGTTATATTCTTGTACATAGGAGGCAGTATTATAGTAGTTATATTCTTGTACATAGGGGGCAGTATTATAGTAGTTATATTCTTGTACATAGGAGGCAGTATTATAGTAGTTATATTCTTGTACATAGGGGGTAGTATTACAGTAGTTATATTCTTGTACATAGGAGGCAGTATTATAGTAGTTATATTCTTGTACATAGGAGCAGTATTATAGTAGTTATATTCTTGTACATAGGGGCAGTATTATAGTAGTTATATTCTTGCACATATGGGGCAGTATTATAGTAGTTATATTCTTGTACATAGGAGCAGTATTATAGTAGTTATATTCTTGTACATAGGAGGCAGTATTATAGTAGTTATATTCTTGTACATAGGGGGCAGTATAATAGTAGTTATATTCTTGTACATAGAAGGCAGTATTATAGTAGTTATATTCTTGTACATAGGAGGCAGTATTATAGTAGTTATATTCTTGTACATAGGGAGCAGTATTATAGTAGTTATATTCTTGTACATAGGGGGTAGTATTACAGTAGTTATATTCTTGTACATAGGGGGCAGTATAATAGTAGTTATATCCTTGTACATAGGAGGCAGTATTATAGTAGTTATATTCTTGTACATAGGAGGCAGTATTATAGTAGTTATATTCTTGTACATAGGGGGCAGTATAATAGTAGTTATATTCTTGTACATAGGGGGCAGTATAATAGTAGTTATATTCTTGTACATTGGAGGCAGTATTATAGTAGTTATATTCTTGTACATAGGAGGCAGTATTATAGTAGTTATATTCTTGTACATAGGGGGCAGTATGATAGTAGTTATATTCTTGTACATAGGAGGCAGTATTATAGTAGTTATATTCTTGTACATAGGGGGCAGTATAATAGTAGTTATATTCTTGTACATAGGAGCAGTATTATAGTAGTTATATTCTTTTCATAGGAGGCAGTATTATAGTAGTTATATTCTTGTACATAGGAGGCAGTATTACAGTAGTTATGTTCTTGTACATAGGAGGCAGTATTATAGTAGTTATATTCTTGTACATAGGAGCAGTATTATAGTAGTTATATTCTTGTACATAGGGGGCAGTATTATAGTAGTTATATTCTTGCACATATGGGGCAGTATTATAGTAGTTATATTCTTGTACATAGGAGGCAGTATTATAGAAGTTATATTCTTGTACATAGGAGGCAGTATTATAGTAGTTATATTCTTGTACATAGGGGGCAGTATTATAGTAGTTATATTCTTGTACATAGGAGGCAGTATTATAGTAGTTATATTCTTGTACATAGGGGGTAGTATTACAGTAGTTATATTCTTGTACATAGGGGGCAGTATTATAGTAGTTATATTCTTGTACATAGGAGGCAGTATTATAGTAGTTATATTCTTGTACATAGGGGGCAGTATTATAGTAGTTATATTCTTGTACATAGGAGGCAGTATTATAGTAGTTATATTCTTGTACATAGGGGGGAAGTATTATAGTAGTTATATTCTTGTACATAGGAGCAGTATTATAGTAGTTATATTCTTGTACACAGGGGGCAGTATTATAGTAGTTATATTCTTGCACATATGGGGCAGTATTATAGTAGTTATGTTCTTGTACATAGGAGCAGTATTATAGTAGTTATATTCTTGTACATAGGAGGCAGTATTATAGTAGTTATATTCTTGTACATAGGGGGCAGTATAATAGTAGTTATATTCTTGTACATAGGGGGCAGTATAATAGTAGTTATATTCTTGTACATAGGAGGCAGTATTATAGTAGTTATATTCTTGTACATAGGAGGCAGTATTATAGTAGTTATATTCTTGTACATAGGGGGTAGTATTACAGTAGTTATATTCTTGTACATAGGAGGCAGTATTATAGTAGTTATATTCTTGTACATAGGAGGCAGTATTATAGTAGTTATATTCTTGTACATAGGAGGCAGTATTATAGTAGTTATATTCTTGTACATAGGGGGCAGTATTATAGTAGTTATATTCTTGTACATAGGGGGCAGTATAATAGTAGTTATATTCTTGTACATTGGAGGCAGTATTATAGTAGTTATATTCTTGTACATAGGAGGCAGTATTATAGTAGTTATATTCTTGTACATAGGAGCAGTATTATAGTAGTTATATTCTTGTACATAGGGGGCAGTATTATAGTAGTTATATTCTTGTACATAGGGGGCAGTATTATAGTAGTTATATTCTTGTACATAGGAGGCAGTATTATAGTAGTTATATTCTTGTACATAGGGGGTAGTATTACAGTAGTTATATTCTTGTACATAGGAGGCAGTATTATAGTAGTTATATTCTTGTACATAGGAGCAGTATTATAGTAGTTATATTCTTGTACATAGGGGGCAGTATTATAGTAGTTATATTCTTGCACATATGGGGCAGTATTATAGTAGTTATATTCTTGTACATAGGAGCAGTATTATAGTAGTTATATTCTTGTACATAGGAGGCAGTATTATAGTAGTTATATTCTTGTACATAGGGGGCAGTATAATAGTGGTTATATTCTTGTACATAGGGAGCAGTATAATAGTAGTTATATTCTTGTACATAGGAGGCAGTATTATAGTAGTTATATTCTTGTACATAGGAGGCAGTATTATAGTAGTTATATTCTTGTACATAGGGAGCAGTATTATAGTAGTTATATTCTTGTACATAGGGGGTAGTATTACAGTAGTTATATTCTTGTACATAGGAGGCAGTATTATAGTAGTTATATTCTTGTACATAGGAGGCAGTATTATAGTAGTTATATTCTTGTACATAGGGGGCAGTATAATAGTAGTTATATTCTTGTACATAGGGGGCAGTATAATAGTAGTTATATTCTTGTACATTGGAGGCAGTATTATAGTAGTTATATTCTTGTACATAGGAGGCAGTATTATAGTAGTTATATTCTTGTACATAGGGGGCAGTATAATAGTAGTTATATTCTTGTATATTGGGGGCAGTATAATAGTAGTTATATTCTTGTACATAGGAGGCAGTATTATAGTAGTTATATTCTTGTACATAGGGGGCAGTATAATAGTAGTTATATTCTTGTACATAGGGGGCAGTATAATAGTAGTTATATTCTTGTACATAGGAGGCAGTATTATAGTAGTTATATTCTTGTACATAGGGGACAGTATTATAGTAGTTATATTCTTGTACATAGGGGGCAGTATTATAGTAGTTATATTCTTGTACATAGGGGGCAGTATTATAGTAGTTATATTCTTGTACATAGGGGGCAGTATTATAGTAGTCATATTCTCATACATAGGAGGCAGTATTATAGTAGTTCTATTCTTGTACATAGGGGGCAGTATTGTAATATTTATGTTTTGCAAATTTTTGCATTTGTTGCGGAGTCCCGCTGTCATCTTGATGTCTTCCTATAGATCATTTCCCCCTCTTACACTGAATATCTTCCACTTGGTTTACCGGCATTTTTTTTTACTATTTATCACTGATGTGAGTGAAATAAAACTGCAGAATTATGGTTCGCCTCCATGCGCTGATTAATAGCCTGGGTGTCGCTGCGGCGGCGCTGGATGGGAGCGTTTCATACATCAGTAAGTGTAACTGTGCGATCATCTGTTCTCGATTAGACGTTTACAATAATTAAATTATGTTAATGGTTTTCTTTTTGTTGTAACAATTCATCAGCAGCAGAATAATAATTTCTGACACGTGTCTGCATTGTAACCGGTGGCGGGGCGGAGATTATATGGGCATAGCCCACGACACATGCTGGTCTCTGTATGGATGATGTATATTTTTAGGACGCCGCTATATATAACATTTTTATTTACGGATGTCGTCTCGTCCAGTTCAATTTCCTAAATAGAAGACAGCGCCCCCCGGCTGTGTGAAGTAGCAAAACTTTGCCTTTACCCCATTGGATGGGTAGTTTTCAGGTTTGCTGTGGAAGAGTCCTGCAATTATTAGCCCTACCATTTTGATTGGCCAGAGGTTGATAGGATTGCTTTTGCTAAATGACCCCTATGGCGGCAATCAGGGGATCAGAAGATGTGAGCCCCGCCCCCTGACTCCTGACCCTTCCGCTTCTTTTTATGGGACGGTTCCCCTTTAAGCTCCTCATTTTTATTTCCATTCTCGTCTCAGAACATAAAACGAGCTCCTCATCCATCCCAGTTAATTCCTCGGAAGACTCGAACGTGCGCAATTTAACAGTCAGTGATGAACTCGGCGTCCTGACTTTGGTCAGATAATAAAAGGGGCAGTAAACGAGCGGGCGGCTGCGGTTGTACAAAGAGACACTTGAGGCCGCGGCTCTTTAATGGCTCCCGACAACAAGCAGCCTCGACCATGCTGCACAAACACTTAAGCTTCATCAACGCGCAAATGACCTAAGTGCTGCCGCTCGGAGACGTGGAATTGCCGGCACAATGTGATTACTTCGCTATTAGCACGATGAGCTCAGCCATTTGCATCTTCATTAAGGAACATCCTGCAAATAGCGCAGCCACTAAAGCTGCGAGCGACACCTGTTCCTGCCGCTCCTCCAGGTGATTCGGGCTCGCAAAAACACGCAACGTAAATCAAACTAAAGATGAATTCTCGCCGTCCTCATCCTGCGCCGGACATTAGCGAGACACACGGAGCGGGAAAGTGTCAGTTAATTAATCGTCTGTAGCCGAATGACTGCGCCAAATTCTGATCAGACTGTGGACAACTGGAAATAGTGTAGAAAAAAATCTGATGCCGCCTCGGCTCAGACGGTCGGCGATCTGCCACCGCATTGAGGTGTCCATATGATATCCTACAGCACGTCATCCTGAAGGCAAGGAGTAATGCTCACCGGGGAACTTTTAAAAAGTTTGTTAAGCCCCCACCACACCCCTCAAAAAAATGCTCCCTCTGAAAAGTATTTATGCCCCCTTCTAAATAGTATGCATGCCCCCCAAAAATAAATAGACTCACCCTGACCCCCCCCCCCCCCAAAAAAAAAAAACTACAGGTGCCCCCCATGAAACGTTTTGTGCAGGCTCGTACAAAATGTATGCTGTCTGAAGAGAGTGCATTCCCCTGAACAATATGTGCACCCTCCCCCAAAAGTTTCTGGCCCTCTGAAAGATATGTGAACCCCCATCCCCCTCCCACACCCCTCTTTCAATTCCTACTCATTCTTACAAGACCGATATAAAGAGTCTAACATTGATTTGAAGTAATGCTGCCTTCCAATAGGTGGCGCTGTGGGGGTATTGTTCCATCTCCCTTATTTGCATACCCCCCACCCCAGCAAAGTATGTGTTCCCCACAAAAGGTGCATGTCCCCCTAAAAAGTGTTCCCATACCCTGAACAGCATGTGCACCCTCCTCCAATAGTATGCGCCCCCAAAAAATGTTTATTCGACCCCTCCCCACCAGAATAAAATTAGGACTGCCCCCTTAAGAGTATGTAGACCCCTGAAAAGTTTGTATGCCTCTTCCAAAACAGCATGTGCCCCTTCCCCTAAAAATGTGTCATCCCAAAGTATGGGCGCCCGAACCAAAAAGTGTGTGCTAGTCCATCCCGAATAACTGTGTGTGTCGCCCCTCAAAAATATGTGTTACTCTGAGAAGTGTATGCCCCCCGTGCAAAGTGTACGCCTTACTGAAATTGAGTGCCTCCTGAACAGTTAGTGTATCCTCTCCCAAAAGTATGTGCCCCCCTGAAAAAGTATGTTGGACTCCACGGAAATAAAATTATGGGTTTCCTCGTAAAGAGTATGTGGACCTCGGAAAAGTATGTGTACCCTCCCTGAAAAGTAGGTGTCACCCAAAAGTATTAGTACCCCCATAGAAAAAGTGTGTGCCCCCCACCCCAGAGTTTGTGCTCCCCCAAAACAGTATGTTATCCTCCGAACAGTATATGCACCCTCTTCCAATAATGTGTCCCCCCAAAACTCTGTGCAACTCCCCCAAATAACATTATGGGAGCCCCCTCAAGAGTATTTGCCCTCCCCCATAAAGTCTGTGTGACCCCTGTGTCCTGCCCACAAATGGTTTGTGCATCCTCCCTAAAAAGTATGTTCCTCTGAAAACGATGTGCACTTTCACAAGTCATGTGCCGTCCTGTGCAAATGGTATGCCCCTGAAAACTGCGTGCCCCAGTCGAACACTATGGGCTCCCGCCCCCAATAGTATGTGCCCCCCTGAAAGTATGCACGCCCCCCTCCCCCTGATGATGAGCAGTTCACATTGCCTCTGGACCGGAGCGCAGCAGCACACAATCTAAACCTCCCAGCGCTGAAGGCGGAGCTATAATAACTACAACTGATGCCGAGGAGCAGGAAGAAGGGGCGCCCGCTGCTCAGGGGGGCACCATCCTGAAAACGAAAGAACTAACCATTTCCTAGAACGCAGCAAATAGTTTTTTGCTGCAAAGAACAGAGCTGCCCTTCAGAAGTCCAGGAAAGATGGATGACCACGCTGCGACAGTCACCCGACTTTCCTTGAAACCACTAACTAGGAGTTAAAGGTTGTCCAGCTGTAAACTATTAATGGCGTTCTCCTTAGGGTAGGTCATTAACAGGACATCAGCAGGAGTCCATCACAAAGGACCCTTGCCGATCAGCTGTACGCCAAGCCTGTGCATTCCTGCTCTGAGCTGATTCCTTCAGGAAGCAAACAGCTCCATTCTTTCTTCAGTGGCCAGGCTTGGTATTACATGTCAAGCTCCCATTCATTTCTGTGGGAACTTGACCTGCAATACCAAGCCTGACCTCTGCAGTGGGAACGGAGCTGTCTGCTTCCTGCAGAAATGAGTTCAGTGCAGGAGTACAGCAGTCCAGAGACCAGCTGGTTGGCGAAGGGTCTCTGCCGACAAAGCCCTTTTAATCTACTCTTGCTGATGTACCCTGAGGATAGGCCATCAATAGTTTACAACTGGACAACCCCTTTAAAGGGAGGTGACAACTCCTGGATTTACCTTTGTTGGGGCAGCTCTTGGTCTTCGGGGGTCCTGCGGTTTGGATACCTGACTGTACGGCGCAGGTGAATAGGTCCGTGCTCTATTTTCGGCGGTTCCTCTGGTCCCCGTCCGTGCGCTGAGCGATCGCAGCTGTTCTCTAGATGAAGTAATGTTCACAAGAAAGTGGAGGATCAATTAACTGGCAAATAATGATTTTGTGCCTCGCGCCTCGTTAAAGCCGCTCGATACGGGATACTTAGTAACTTTATACTCACAGAGCTGGACTTGTCTTAAAGGGGAACTCCGCTTTATTCTGTGATACATCCAAGGCATTGAGATAACAGTGGTCAGGTCTGTGTCCGGGGACCCCCAGAGAATGTCGGGGCCCCTCTACACACAACATCATTAGGGCGGGCTTCTGCTTTAATATTGGGATTTTGATTCCTAATATGCAATAATTCATAATATGGTATCTGTCTCGCCTGGATGATATAGATGAGCATTTTAAAGCTACGGGACACTTTTCAGGCATTTAAAGGGACTGTTCACAGGACAATTGGGGGCAATCCCTAAATTAATGACTGCCCTTATAAGCCGTAGCAGAGAGGGCCCAGCGTGTCTTGATTTCATGGGGGGGGGGGGGGGGGGGGGGGCTGCTCCGTAGTGGACTGCCACTTTAAGAGCACTTTCACACAGAACGCAATATTCCAGACAAAGCTGCAAAATATTCAACTATGCAGAAAAATCTGCACCAAAATCCACCGGTCTGAGGGTGCCTGCCCACTACGGGTCTTTTTATCCTACACAGAAGTATATATATATGCTGTAGTTATGTCATGAGCTTGGTTCTGCTGCTGTATTCATGTCATGAGTTTGGTTCTGCTGCTGTATTTATGTCATCAGCTTGGTTCTGGGGCTGTATTTATGTCATAAGCTTGGTTCTGCTGCTGTATTTATGTCATCAGCTTTGTTCTGCTGCTGTATTTATGTCATCAGCTTGGTTCTGCTGCTGTATTTATGTCATGAGCTTAGTTCTGGGGCTGTATTTATGTCATGAGCTTGGTTCTGGGGCTGTATTCATGTCATCAGCCTGGTTCTGCTGCTGTATTTATGTCATGAGCTTGGTTCTGGGGCTGTATTTATGTCATCAGCTTGGTTCTGCTGCTGTATTTATGTCATGAGCTTGGTTCTGGGGCTGTATTTATGTCATCAGCCTGGTTCTGCTGCTGTATTTATGTCATGAGCTTGGTTCTGGGGCTGTATTTATGTCATCAGCTTGGTTCTGCTGTTGTGATTACGTTACAGTGGGCGGAGGTAATTAAAGGGGTTGTCCCGCGCCGAAACGGGTTTTTGTTTTTTCTTACCTGAATCCCGGCGGTCCGGCGTCTTCATACTCACCTGCTGAAGATGGCCGCCGGGGTCTGCTCCCTCTGTGGACCGCAGCTCTTCTGTGCGGTCCATTGCCGATTCCAGCCTCCTGATTGGCTGGAATCGGCAAGTGACGGGGCGGAGCTACACGGAGCCGGCATTCTGCACGAGCGGCCCCATTGAAGACAGCAGAAGACCCGGACTGCGCAAGCGCGGCTAATTTGGCCATCGGAGGCCGAAAATTAGTCGGCACCATGGAGACGGGGACGCCAGCAACGGAGCAGGTAAGTGAATAACCTCTGTATGGCTCATAATTAATGCACAATGTACATTACAAAGTGCATTAATATGGCCATACAGAAGTGTATAACCCCACTTGCTGCCGCGGGACAACCCCTTTAAGGCCTAGTTCCTACAGCAGAGTTTTGCCCTGGATTCAGATGCAGATTCTGCCCCATCTAGTAATCTGCTGACGGCTCCGGACATTCGTGCTGCAGTTCATGCAGCGCAGATTATTTTCACACCCGGAAGGGAACTGACGCGCCAATTCTTTGTGTCGGGCGGCAGATTTGCCCTATTGGCGGAGGTTAGATCTGCAATAGACGCACCTGAACATCCTTGGCAGAAGTCCGAAGCTCAGTCAGACCTACGGAGGACTGTGAGAAACGCCCTAAGAATGAGCCACTTGTCATGGGCCAGTGCTGCGGACTTGCCCCCCGGGCTACAATGCGTCAGCCGGCCCCGACATCATGGATCCCCAGACAATATAATGAGACGCCGATTTGCAGTGGAATTAGTGAAGATTCCACAGCACAAACGCCCCATGTGAGCGTCTCTGTACTGCCCCCTGTCTGTGGTTTGGGGTAGTGCACACTGCGCCCAGTGGTGCCCAACCATGTGTTTATTTGCCTTTAGTTTGCAGGAGACGCCGGCCGCCATATCTGAAATACAAAGCTCTTTAAATAACATTTGTAGATTTCGAGGATGCGGCGATTGCTGCAGAGAGCGCAGCGACGATCAATAATTAGCGCCAAGAACTCGCCAAAAATCATAGGTCTGTTGCCAAACAAGTAAGTTGAGGGTTTGTTACAATCGATCAACTCTTACCAGCACTGATACATTGTAACAAGCCCTCAGCTGTGAGTGCTGGCCACATCAGTCTGTAGATGTAAAGAAGGATGTTTCCATTCACTGACAGCAAGCGAACCGATATCGCGCTCGCCCACGTAAATGCACCCTGAAGGCGGTTGTTGTGCAGTCTGGTCTGTATAAGCAAGGCACAGGGCTGTGCCAACCCTCTGTGGTTGGTACGGATGGGATTTGTGTCCACCCCGCTTTGACCCCCGTACTGCCGGGTTTGTGCTCTGCTTTCGGGCTACACGCTCCATCGCCGGCGATCTGTAACGTGATTTCTGCGGCGCCGCAAAGTCCGAAAATATCATTTTAAAGAAATGTAACAAACTGTTTTTTTCTTCGCAGCAACTTATGCGAGAGCGACAGCAGATGGCGAGCCGACCATTCGCTTCTGTGGACGTGACGCTAGAGGTGGGAGGAGCCGAGCAAACGGAAGTCCTGCGAGGGCCAGTGGAGGTAAGACACAGAGGGCGAAGATTAAAGTACATTTGGCGCACTTTGGTGTGAATATAAATGCCACGAGCGGCCGCAGATTTGCGCTAGAAATTGCGCCATTGTTCTGGCTTTAGAATTAAGAAATGTGTTGAGTAAATGTCTGCCGAATATGTCGTGTTTTATGTCTTTTCTATGCAAAAAAAAAAAAAACTGGAACGCAGTGACTGATGCCCCCCCCCCCCCAAGACTTTACTTCTTAAAGGGACAGCGCTAAATGATTGTCAAATCATCATATGTTGTTGAGCAACTAAATCATTGGCTTCACTTATTTTGGGCTACTCCATTCACAGCCAGAGCTGCATTCATAAATCAGCTGTTACATTATGTTTCATCTCATACTCCAGTTACATCCAGAGCTGCAGTCATAATTCGGCTTTTATTTCCTGTCTAAGGTCCTTTTAGACGAGCCGACTCTCGTTTGAATGAGTGATCGATGTCCTCACGGCTCGCTCGCTCTGGCGCAGCCCGTTAAGACCGGCAGGTACATCGTTGGCTCCTTCAGAATCTTTCAGTCTTTCACATTCGCCGTTTAAACGGAACGATAAGCGAATGATTATCGTTCACTTTCGCTCGTTCCTTCTGAAAGCACCCTTATACTCCAGTCACATCCGGATCTGTATTCACACGGAGGCCGTCTTTAATGTGCGGACTAACGCATCAAGTAGCTCCGCCCCCCGCTGCATCGCATGCTGCGACGCTTCTTCATCAGACACTATATGAGCTCCGTGAACCAGCTGGGTCAGAAGTGACATGTGAGATCCTGCAACTAGACAGCCAGCAGAGTTCTAGATGCAGCTCTGGTTGTGACTGGAGCATAAGACATAACTCAGTGTCAGTAAGGAGAGGATTCAGGCTTAGTGCGGAGATGTTACTAATGAAGTGGCGGTTAATACCCGCGCTCTCCGGGAAGCACTCAGCGCCGCACGGCCGTGTTTCCTCTCCATTTGGTTGAGGATCTTCTCCAAGTGATGTTTTCATTTGCGGCTAATGGCCGCGCCGCTGACTATCACGCCGTCTTAATGGAAGAGAAGGACTGAAAACTGCTGTGCTTTGTGTTGTAACAGCGCAGCGGTGCGCGAAATGAACTCTGCTACAACAAGGCAGGAAACAGGAGCTGCCAGTCGCATATACCTCACGTGGCGCGGCTGAAACCATCATCTACACGGGTAGCGAGCGTTAACTTGGCGCATTACGGAGCGACAAACTCAAAACAGACAGGGAGAAAGCCATCGGAAATGTCAAGGTAAAGTTTGCTGCAACAATAGTGGGCGGGGCTTCATACAGCAAGGGGGCTGCAGTCAGCCTGGACCTGAGGGGGGCAGTAGTGCTCGCCAGGCATTCCTCACCATCATCCATCTCCCTGGTTTATATTCTCACAGTTTTGTTTGTCATATGGAAGACAAGTCGGTAAACAGCGGCGGCGTTATTTATGATCGGCGCCGCCCGCATCACGTATGATCTGTGAGTTGTCAGTCCGCCCTTTGGGGGTTCCCGTGCGCAATGTGTTGGACAAGCAGATTTAGGCTCCAGAAGTATTTTTCTGTTTACTTCCAGAAGACTTGCTACTTCTCACAGTTGGGGGCTTGTTACAATGTATCAATATAGACAATCCTCCGACTGCAGACCGTTACAATGTATCAATATAGACAATCCTCCGACTGCAGACCGTTACAATGTATCAATATAGACAATCCTCCGACTGCAGACCGTTACAATGTATCAATATAGACAATCCTCCGACTGCAGACCGTTACAATGTATCAATATAGACAATCCTCCGACTGCAGACCGTTACAATGTATCAATATAGACAATCCTCCGACTGCAGACCATTACAATGTATCAATATAGACAATCCTCCGACTGCAGACCGTTACAATGTATCAATATAGACAATCCTCCGACTGCAGACCGTTACAATGTATCCATATAGACAATCCTCCGACTGCAGACCGTTACAATGTATCAATATAGACAATCCTCCGACTGCAGACCGTTACAATGTATCAGTGTGGACCATCCTCTGGGAGCTCCGCAGCAGCACACCTATTGTTTCCAGGCTCCTCCTACTGATACATTGTAACAACCTCAGCAGCTGTGGAAGCAGGACTGATCCCATTTATTGGCATCCCGTCCGGGTTCTTCTCCGTCCGCGATCCGTGCGGAGATACGATTACCGCCTCATGAATATTCGTTCAATTCCACTAAATTATGGAAAACAGCAGAATTATCGACTCCCCTTTGTCTGCGCAATTTATGGTTTGTGCGGAAACGTTACGGGGGGCAGGGACACAGATGAGGGGGGCAGCAGTGTAAGTACGGGGAGCCCATGTACAGAACTGCAGAGCATTGCTTTGTACCTCTACCTCCTAAGACATACTTCAGGTTATTACTCCACTCCCTGCAGATCATTGCTCTCCCCTCTCCATAGTAATAGTGCTGTACTCTGCAGGTTATTACTCCACTCCCTGCAGATCATTGCTCTCCCCTCTCCATAGTAATAGTGCTGTACTCTGCAGGTTATTACTCCACTCCCTGCAGATCATTGCTCTCGCCCTTTACAGTGATCATGCTGTACCCTGCAGGTTATTACTCCACTCCCTGCAGATCATTGCTCTCACCCTTTACAGTGATCATGCTGTACCCTGCAGGTTATTACTCCACTCCCTGCAGATCATTGCTCTCCCCTCCATAGTGATCGGGCTGTACTCTGCAGACTATTACTCATCTCTCTGTAGATCCTTGTTCCTCCTCCATAGCGATAGTGCTGTACTCTGCAGGTTATTATTCCTCTCCCTGCAGAACATTGCTCCCCCTCCATAGTGATAGTGCTGTACTCTGCAGGTTATTATTCCTCTCCCTGCAGAACATTGCTCCCCCACCATAGCGATAGTGCTGTACGCTGCAGGTTAGTATTCCTCTCCCTTCAGAACATTGCTCCCCCCTCCATAGTGATCGGGCTGTACTCTGCAGACTATTACTCCTCTCCCTGCAGAACATTGCTCCCCCTCCATAGCGATAGTGCTGTACTCTGCAGGTTATTATTCCTCTCCCTGCAGAACATTGCTCCCCCCTCCATAGTGATCGGGCTGTACTCTGCAGACTATTACTCCTCTCCCTGCAGAACATTGCTCCCCCTCTATAGCGATAGTGCTGTACTCTGCAGGTTATTATTCCTCTCCCTGCAGAACATTGCTCCCCCCTCCATAGTGATCGGGCTGTACTCTGCAGACTATTACTCCTCTCCCTGCAGAACATTGCTCCCCCTCCATAGCGATAGTGCTGTACGCTGCAGGTTATTATTCCTCTCCCTGCAGAACATTGCTCCCCCCTCCATAGTGATCAGGCTGTACTCTGCAGACTATTACTCCTCTCCCTGCAGAACATTGCTCCCCCTCCATAGCGATAGTGCTGTACGCTGCAGGTTAGTATTCCTCTCCCTTCAGAACATTGCTCCCCCCTCCATAGTGATCGGGCTGTACTCTGCAGACTATTACTCCTCTCCCTGCAGAACATTGCTCCCCCTCCATAGCGATAGTGCTGTACTCTGCAGGTTATTATTCCTCTCCCTGCAGAACATTGCTCCCCCCTCCATAGTGATCGGGCTGTACTCTGCAGACTATTACTCCTCTCCCTGCAGAACATTGCTCCCCCTCCATAGCGATAGTGCTGTACGCTGCAGGTTATTATTCCTCTCCCTGCAGAACATTGCTCCCCCCTCCATAGTGATCGTGCTGTACTCTGCAGGTGTCAGCCACTTGGGTGATTATTTTGTCTTCTGGCAGATGTGATGAAGATGAATCCCCTCCTCGTCTTATCGGCTGCTCTAATTGTCTCAGGGTTGGAGACGCGATCAGATGTTGATATTCATTATTTCCTATTAATTCCGCCCCTCACCCGCTCTTCTGGCGTCGGCCAATTATCCGCACAGCACACGGCCCAATAAAAGCTGCTTCGTACGACAAAATTCATTTCTTTGTGCTGAGCGGCTCGTTCTGTTCCTGCGGCTCCCGGTGATGTCTGAGATCCCCCTCGCTTTAATAAATGCGGAACATTCTGCTGTGTAACATCTGTGGGAACGTCCGGGGCTCCTCGGAGCGCTCTAATAACCGCAGATCAGAACGCTCTGCCCTGTCATGGCGAGCAGACAGTTCTAGATGTTCTCCCATCAGTCTGCTGGGTAACAGGGAGAGCTGAAAGTTCTGCAGTAAGATTTCCCTGGGAGCGCCTGCCATCTGCTCCCGAAAGTAATACGGGTAGCAGAAAGTTCTAGCTCTCCTCCCAACGGATAGCAGAAAGTTCTAGATCTCCTCCCAACAATAATACAGATAGCAAAAAATTCTAGATCTCCTTCTATCTGTAATACGAATTACAAAAAGTTCTAGATCTTCTCCCAACAGTAATGCGTGTAGCAGAAAGTTCTAGACTTCCTCCCAACAGTAATACAGACAGGAGAAAGTTTTAGATCTCCTCCCAACAGTAATACAGATAGCAGAAAGTTCTAGATCTCCTCCCAACAGTAATACGGATAGCATAAAGTTCTAGATCTCCTCCCAACAGTAATACGGATAGCAGAAAGTTCCACATCTCCTCCTATCTTTAATAAAGATTGCAAAAAGTTCTAGATCTCCCGACAGTTATACAGGTCTCATCCCAACAGTAATATGGACAGCTGAAAGTTCTAGAACTCCTCCCTTCAGTCAGCTGTGCAATATGGATACCACAAAGCTCTGTATTATATGTTTGAGAAAGTTCTAGAAGTCCTCCCATCAGTAACATGGATAGCAGAAAGTTCTAGAAGTCCTCCCATCAGTAACATGGATAGCAGAAAGTTCTAGAAGTCCTCCCATCAGTAACATGGATAGCAGAAAGTTCTAGATCTACCATTAATCGGCTGTAAAATCTGTATATGAGAAAAATTTGTTCCATAATCTCTCTCGGAAAGTTTTAGATTATCTCTGGGCAGTCTGCTGTGTGAGAAGGTTCTAGGCTTTTGTGTACAGTATTAACTAGTCTCTTTCAAGCAGTCTACATCGTATTCCATCTTTCTGCGGACTATGCTATATAGAGCGACAAGGACGAGGGACGCAAAGGCCGCTGAAACTCCCCTCCCTGAGGGAAAGTGGATGGTGAGAGTAGTGGTTAGAGTAGTGTAGGAAGCCTAGGCAGGCCAAGATGCTTCTAGAGAGACGCTGAGGGCGGCAGGTTGATTTCTGCATTGAAGGAGGAGTTTTAAAACTAAGGTGCAATAATGACACTTCACCCCCCTAAGTACGATATTTTGTAGCCTCGCAGCGGGCGTGGCTGATCAACCATGAGTGGGTGAGGAAATGGCAGTGCAGCTGGCCAACCATCAGTAGGCCAAGACATGGATGTGTGGCTGGCCGACCATCAGTGGGTGAGGAAATGGCAGTGCAGCTGGCCAACCATCAGTAGGCCAAGACATGGATGTGTGGCTGGCCGACCATCAGTGGGTGATAATACGCCTGTGCGTTGACCAACCATTAGTGAGCGAAGATACAGCTGTGTGCTGGCCAACCATTAGTGGGCGAAGATACGGCTGTGCGCTGGCCAACCATCAGTGGGTGAGGACATGGCAGTGCAGCTGGCCAACCATCAGTAGGCCAAGACAAGGATGTGTGGCTGGCCGACCATCAGTGGGTGATGATACGCCTGTGCGTTGACCAACCATTAGTGGACGAAGATACGGCTGTGCGCTGGCCAACCATTAGTGGGCGAAGATACTGCTGTGCGCTGGCCAACCATTATTGGTGGCGAAGATACGGCTCTGCGCTGGCCAACCATCAGTGGGCGAAGATACGGCTGTGCGCTGGCCAATTATTAGTGGGCGAAGATACGGCTGTGTGCTGGCCAACCATTAGTGGGCGAAGATACGGCTGTGCGCTGGCCAACCATCAGTGGGCGAAGATACGGCTGTGTGCTGGCCAACCATTAGTGGGCGAAGATACGGCTGTGTGCTGGCCAACCATTAGTGGGCGAAGATACGGCTGTGCGCTGGCCAACCATCAGTGGGCGAAGATACGGCTGTGCGCTGGCCAACCATTAGTGGGCGAAGATACGGCTGTGCGCTGGCCAACCATCAGTGGGTGAGGGCATGGCTGTGAGGTTAGCCCTCTAAGGAGGTGTGTTGGTCTCATGATTTGGACTCCTCCAGTTCTATCTCTGACATACAGTGCGTACATGATATCAGCGGTGCCAGTCACTATGGTTTTCGCCAATCTCTTTGTCTTGTGTTATTTAGCGAAGGGCGATTAGCGAGTGCGCTCCTCCGTAGAGGATAATGAGCGGTAACGAGTGACCAGCCGGCCTTGACTTTAATGGTGCCGATCCAGCGCTCGATGCTTCATGTTTGTTACAGGAGAAAAATCACCTACAGGAATGATAAACATCCGGGCGTCACGTGCGCGCCCGCCGCTTAATTGTCGACTTCCAACTAACAAACTCCAGTAATTGGCGGAATAACCTTGACACGTTTCATCGGAGGTTCCTTCCTTTCTGCCCAGGCTGCAATCCTGCACATTCAGCGTTCATCCAAATTAGTGGAGTGTTCACAGAGCGGCGCGGGGGGCGAGCAGGATGGGCGCAATGAAGAATAGCATCTGTAATGAGCTTATGCAGCTGTCACTCACGGTGATCCCCGGGGAGCAGCGGCTATCCAGTCTCTGCCGCATCTCCCTGATAATGAAGCTTTGTCCTAGAGTCCGTGTGACCTCGTCCAGACCCGGGCACCGCTGGCAGCGAGCTGCGCTCTCCTACTGGCATCATATAATGCTTGGCTATTTAGTAGGGGTGAAGAGGGGCATTTCCTCTGCCTTAGAAGTCACAGATACTATCACATTGCTCTTGTAGTGACCGTGCCTTATACCCTAGTCACATCCAGATCTGCAACTACAATTCTGCTGGTCTCCCCTATAAACACAGTGCAATCCATTATAATACAGGATGGAACTCAGGATCAGTACAGGATAAGTAATGTATGTACACAGTGACTCCACCAGCAGAATAGTGAGTGCAGCTCTGGAGTATAATACAGGATGTAACTCAGGGTCAGTACAGGATAAGTAATGTATGTACACAGTGACTCCACCAGCAGAATAGTGAGTGCAGCTCTGCAGTATAATACAGGATAAGTAATGTATGTACACAGTGACTCCACCAGCAGAATAGTGAGTGCAGCTCTGGAGTATAATACAGGATGTAACTCAGGATCAGTACAGGATAAGTAATGTATGTACACAGTGACTCCACCAGCTGAATAGTGAGTGCAGCTCTGGAGTATAATACTGGATGTAACTCAGGAGCAGTACAGGATAAGTAATGTATGTACACAGTGACTCCACCAGCAGAATAGTGAGTGCAGCTCTGGAGTATAATACAGGATGTAACTCAGGATCAGTACAGGATAAGTAATGTATATACACAGTGACTCCACCACCAGCAGAATAGTGAGTGCAGCTCTGGGGTATAATACAGGATGTAACTCAGGATCAGTACAGGATAAGTAATGTATGTACACAGTGACTCCACCAGCTGAATAGTGAGTGCAGCTCTGGGGTATAATACTGGATGTAACTCAGGAGCAGTACAGGATAAGTAATGTATATACACAGTGACTCCATCACCAGCAGAATAGTGAGTGCAGCTCTGGGGTATAATACTGGATGTAACTCAGGAGCAGTACATGATAAGTAATGTATGTACACAGTGACTCCACCAGCAGAATAGTGAGTGCAGCTCTGGAATATAATACAGGATGTAACTCAGGATCAGTACAGTATAAGTAATGTATATACACAGTGACTCCACCAGCAGAATAGGAGTGCAGCTCTGGGGTATAATACAGGATGTAACTCAGGATCAGTACAGGATAAGTAATGTATGTACACAGTGACTCCACCAGCAGAATAGTGAGTGCAGCTCTGGAGTACAATGCAGGATGTAACTCAGGATCAGTACAGGATAAGTAATGTATGTACACAGTGACTCCACCAGCAGAATAGTGAGTGCAGCTCTGGGGTATAATACAGGATGTAACTCAGGATCAGTACAGGATAAGTAATGTATGTACACGGTGACTCCACCAGCAGAATAGTGAGTGCAGCTCTGGGGTATAATACAGGATGTAACTCAGGATCAGTACAGGATAAGTAATGTATGTACACAGTGACTCCACCAGCAGAATAGTGAGTGCAGCTCTGGAGTATAATACAGGATCAGTAGAGGGTAAGTGATGTATGTACACAGTGACTCCACCAGCAGAATAGTGAGTGCAGCTCTGGAGTATAATACAGGATGTAACGCAGGATCAGTACAGGATCAGTAATGTATGTACACAGTGACTCCACCAGCAGAATAGTGAGTGCAGCTCTGGGGTATAATATAGGATGTAACTCAGGATCAGTACAGGATAAGTAATGTATGTACACAGTGACTCAACCAGCAGAACAGGGAGTGCAGCTCTGGAGTATAATACAGGATGTAACTCAGGAGCAGTACAGGATAAGTAATGTATGTACACAGTGACTCCACCAGCAGAATAGTGAGTGCAGCTCTGGAGTATAATACAGGATGTAACTCAGGATCAGTACAGGATAAGTAATGTATGTACACAGTGATCCCACCAGCAGAATAGTGAGTGCAGCTCTGGAGTATAATACAGGATGTAACCCAGGAGCAGTACAGGATAAGTAATGTATGTACACAGTAATTCCACCAGCAGAATAGTGAGTGCAGCTCTGGAGTATAATACAGGATGTAACTCAGGATCAGTACAGGATAAGTAATGTATGTACACAGTGACTCCACCAGCAGAATAGTGAGTGCAGCTCTGGGGTATAATACAGGATGTAACTCAGGATCCGTACAGGATAAGTAATGTATGTACACAGTGACTCCACCAGCAGAACAGTGATTGCAGCTCTGGAGTATAATACAGGATGTAACTCAGGATCAGTACAGGATAAGTAATGTATGTACACAGTGACTCCACCAGCAGAATAGTGAGTGCAGCTCTGGAGTATAATACAGGATGTAACTCAGGATCAGTACAGGATAAGTAATGTATGTACACAGTGACTCCACCAGCAGAATAGTGAGTGCAGCTCTGGAGTATAATACAGGATGTAACTCAGGATCAGTACAGGATAAGTAATGTATGTACACAGTGACTCCACTAGCAGTGGAGATAGATAACTGCAGTCAGTACTGATGTAGCAGACTGCCCCATTTACTGACAGCAAGCAGAGATCATGCACGTGATAGAATACAGTGATTGATAGAAAGTCATACTTGGCGATTGACCTTAGGTTATGCTCCGTTTTGTCCCTCCTCTACCGTGATAGCTATTCTGGATGGTAACTAATATGGCTGCCATCTCGGCTCGCAGGTGTCACCCAGCTTTCACAGAAACGGATGAACAGAATTTTGACATCATTGCAGACTCTACAGCGTCCCCTGCTGAAATTGAAATGCTCCATCTGTGTCCTTGTAGTTCAGTGCGGAGGAGGAGGGAGAGGGGGCCTCAAATAGATGGTGGGGTCTGGGAATTGTCTTCCTGCAGCTGTCGCTCTCCTCTGGCTGTGGGTGGGGGGTCACTGGCGGAGGTCACACGACTGCTTTCTGGGTTTTGTTCCTTCTGAAGTGTCTTTGTATTCTGAAACCAGACAGAGGAATCCAGAATTTATTGTATCCTCCAGTCACACCCAAAGCTGCAAACACAAGGCTACTGTTACATTATGTCTTATATCCTCCAATCACATCCAGAGCTGCAATCACAAGGCTAATGTTACATTATGTCTTATAACCTCCAGTTACATCCAGAGCTACAGTCACAATACTGTAGTTACATTATGTCTTATATCCTCCAGTCACTTGCAAAGCTGCGAACACAAGGCTACTGTTACATTATGTCTTATATCCTCCAGTCACATCCAAAGCTGCAAACACAAGGCTACTGTTACATTATGTCTTATATCCTCCAATCACATCCAGAGCTGCAGTCACAAGGCTAATGTTACATTATGTCTTATATCCTCCAGTTACATCTAGAGCTGCAGTCACAATACTGTAGTTACATTATGTCTTATATGCTCCAGTCACATCCAGAACTGCAGTGAAAATGCTACTGTTACATTGTGTTCTATATCCTTTTGAATGGGGTCACACATGAGCATCGCATCACGGCAGGTCCTTCCTTTGGGCGTTACCTCGGACACCTCGCCCCTTCTTTTTAATGGGGGCGACAAGGCATCACAATAGCAGGCGAGTGCGATGTGAGGTTTCCAATTGAAAACAATAGGCAGCACTTGGCGATCCGCCGGCGCGGCTTCAGAGGATCGCTACTTCCCCGAAGTGATGTGAGGCATTTCTGGCACAAATCGCATTCATAGGGAAATCGAACGTTGGCGAGCGCGATATCAGTCCGAGTGTCATGGCCCAATATGGACTCCCTCGTGTGAAATTAGCCTGAGCGCCATTTTTGTCTTTCCTTTGCTCCTTTATACTGCTTCTACTCTAGTCAAATCCAAAGCAGAACATCTGCCAACCTCCCCAGTCTGCAGAGCTGACAACTCCCACAATGCTCTGCAGGCAGCCAGGCATGCAGCTTTGGTTGTGAGCAGAGAAGGAAAGATTCTAAATATTGTATATAAAAGGGGCGGGGCTTAGAACCTATAAACCAGAGCCGGAAGACACCAGCCCCTATAGCGCCCTCTACAGCAGCCTCAAAGAACCGTGACAAGTGAGACCCAGACAGCGGCCGCCATGTTTTTTCTGCGGTTGACATTGATGTTCTCCTTAATAATTTATGAACGTGTCGCCCGGATATCTCGGCTCCTGATGCCCTGACAGCTGCGTTAATAAAGGATGCTGAGAAGTGCGAGGAATTAAGATATATTAAAAGCGTAAGCGACGGCGACATTATCATAAATTATCAAATATTTCCATAAATCATCAAGCAAATAATTAACTATTCAGATAAACGAGGTTTCTGCGGCGCGCACATTTCCATAATGATCCTGAAGTTTTGACGTTACTGTATCCAGTGTAATACGTGACACCAGGTAATTACCCCGTTACCGGCTGATTAGCGTCTACAGCGGATTAGTGATGTCTGGAGCAATAAGACGTCCCGGTAACTACAAGTCCTGCCGCTTCGTCTTCTGCCACATCTTCTCATTACTCTGTTACCTAATTATATCTGTTCCTGGAAAAGCTGTGTGACAACCAACATGGCCGCCATATTGCTTGTCATGGAGCCGTCCTGGGAAGAAGTTGATACATGGGTACAAGTAGTTGTTACATTGTTGCAGGCTCTGGTCATGTGACACACCCTCCTCCTCCGGACCTGTAGCTCCTTCATGAAGGAACATCTGGTTTTCGTCTCGTTTTGCATTTATCTGAGCGTCATTACCATCCTCCCAGTATCAGATCTGATCGCAGACGACATTAGCGCACTCGTCCTGTGCTTGTCTTCAGCTTTTAATTATCTTTATGTCTTCTCCAGGAACACGGCTGCTGTTATGTTGGCTTCAGGCTCTGTGAAAAAAAAACAAAAAAAGGAATGTGTGTGACAGGCTGGAGTTTACTTACAAATTGTGATGTATTTAAGGCTCATTAATACTTCATTAGAGATTCCGATAACGATCCGCATTTAATAAGAGCAGCCCAGATATTAGAGGCTGCATACCGAAGATGGGTAGGATAACCGTAGAGTTGGCTAAGTGTAAGGGTAGGACATTACTGGAGTATACCAAGAGGAAGCACAAGGAAGGAGTGGAGTATACCTAGAAGAAGGGCAAGGGATGACTAGAGAGTATCGAAGTAAGCCAAGGAGTGACTGAAGTGTGCCAAGAGGAAGGGCAAGGAATGACTGAAGTGTGCCAGGGGAAGGGCAAGGAATAAGTGGAGTATACCTAGAAGAAGGGCAAGGGATGACTAGAGAGTATTAAAGTAAGGCAAGGAGTGACTCAAGTATACCAAGAGGAAGGGCAAGGAATGACTGAAGAGTATGAAGAGGAAGGGCAAGGAGTGACTGAAGTGTGCCAAGAGGAAGGGCAAGGAATGACTGAAGTGTGCCAGGGGAAGGGCAAGGAATAAGTGGAGTATACCTAGAAGAAGGGCAAGGGATGACTAGAGAGTATTAAAGTAAGGCAAGGAGTGACTCAAGTATACCAAGAGGAAGGGCAAGGAATGACTGAAGTGTATGAAGGAGAAGGGCAAGGAATGAGTGGAGTATACCTAGAAGAAGGGCAAGGAATGACTAGAGAGTATTGAAGTAAGGCAAGGAGTGACTGAAGTGTACCAAAAGGAACGGCAAGGAATGACTGAAGTGTGCCAAGAGGAAGGGCAAGGAATGACTGAACTATACCAAGAGGAAGGGCAAGGAATGACTAAAGTGTACCAAGAGGAAGGACAAGGAATGACTGAAGTGAACGAAGAGGAAGGGCATGGAATGGCTGGTGTATACCAAGAGGAAGGATAAGGAATAATTAAAGAGTACCATGAAGAAAAGCAAAGAATAACAAGATTATATCAAGTGGAAGGGCAGGGAATGACTGGCATATACCAAGATGAAGGACAAGGAATGGCTGGCATATATCTAAAGGAATGAAAAAGAATAACTAGAGAGTATTGAAGAAAGGCAAGGAATGACTGAAGTGTATGAAGAGGAAGGAATGACTGAAGTGTACAAAGAAGAAGGGCATAGAATGACTCATATATACCAAGAGGAACGACAAGGAATGATTAAAGAGTACCATGAAGAAAAGCAAGGCTTGACTGGAGTATACGAAGAGGAAGGACAAGGAATTACTGTAATATACCTAGAGTAAGGGCAATGAATAACTAGAGAGTATTGAAGAAAGGCAAGGAATGACAAAAGTGTACGAAGAGGACGGGCATAGAATGAATGGCATATACCAAGAGGAAGGATAAGGAATGATTAAAGAGTACCATGAAGAAAAGCAAGGAATGACAGGATTATATGCAGAGGAAGGGCAGGGAATAACTGGAGTATACCAAGATGAAGGGCAGGGAATCACTAGAGTATACCAAGAGGAAAGGAATGACTAGAGTATACTAAGAGGAAGAGGAAGGAATGACTAGAGTATAGCAAGAGAAAGAGTAAGGAATGACTGGGGTATACCAAGAGGAAGGGTAAGGAATGGCTGGTGTATACCTAGAAGAAGGGCAAGGAATGACTGAAGTATACCAAGAGGAAGGACAGAGAATGACCGGAGTATAGAGGTACAGCCTGAGTAGACAAAGTAGAAGGGAAGATATGAGTGGAGTACAGACAGTAGACGGGCAGATTACAGATGGCATATGCATACTAGAAGGCAGGTTGTGAGTTGAGGACCTTCAGGTGGAGCAGCGGTTTTATGTACATCCCGGATGGGTCGGGTCAGATGCTTCTCATTTCTTCTCTTTCTGTTCCTGCCTGTCCCCCTCGTCTCCTGCAGCCTGTCTCCTGCGGCCTGTCCCCCGCGTCTCCTGCGGCCTGTCCCCCGCGTCTCCTGCGGCCTGTCCCCCGCGTCTCCTGCGGCCTGTCCCTCGCGTCTCCTGCGGCCTGTCCCTCGCGTCTCCTGCGGCCTGTCCCCCGCGTCTCCTGCGGCCTGTCCCCCGCGTCTCCTGCGGCCTGTCCCCCGCGTCTCCTGCGGCCTGTCCCCCGCGTCTCCTGCGGCCTCTCCCCCGCGTCTCCTGCGGCCTGTCCCCCGCATCTCCTGCGGCCTCTTTCCCGCGTCACCTGCTGCCTGTCCCCCGCGTCACCTGCTGCCTGTCCCCCGCGTCACCTGCTGCCTGTCCCCCGCGTCTCCTGCTCCCTGTCCCCCGCGTCTCCTGCTCCCTGTCCCCCGCGTCTCCTGCTCCCTGTCCCCCGCGTCTCCTGCTCCCTGTCCCCCGCGTCTCCTGCTCCCTGTCCCCCGCGTCTCCTGCTCCCTGTCCCCCGCGTCTCCTGCGGCCTGCCCCCCGCGTCTCCTGCGGCCTGCCCCCCGCGTCTCCTGCGGCCTGCCCCCCGCGCCTCCTGCTGCCTGTCCCCCGCGCCTCCTGCTGCCTGTCCCCCGCGCCTCCTGCTGCCTGTCCCCCGCGCCTCCTGCTGCCTGTCCCCCGCGCCTCCTGCGGCCTGTCCACCGCGCCTCCTGCGGCCTGTCCCCCGTGCCTCCTGCGGCCTGTCCCCCGCGCCTCCTGCGGCCTGTCCCCCGCGCCTCCTGCGGCCTGCCCCCCGCGCCTCCTGCGGCCTGTCCCCCGCGGCTCCTGCGGCCTGTCCCCCGCGCCTCCTGCTGCCTGTCCCCCGCGCCTCCTGCTGCCTGTCTCCCGCGCCTCCTGCTGCCTGTCCCCCGCGTCTCCTGCGGCCTGTCCCTCGCGTCTCCTGCGGCCTCTCCCCCGCGTCTCCTGCGGCCTGTCCCCCGCATCTCCTGCGGCCTCTTTCCCGCGTCACCTGCTGCCTGTCCCCCGCGTCACCTGCTGCCTGTCCCCCGCGTCTCCTGCTCCCTGTCCCCCGCGTCTCCTGCTCCCTGTCCCCCGCGTCTCCTGCTCCCTGTCCCCCGCGTCTCCTGCTCCCTGTCCCCCGCGTCTCCTGCTCCCTGTCCCCCGCGTCTCCTGCTCCCTGTCCCCCGCGTCTCCTGCGGCCTGCCCCCCGCGTCTCTTGCGGCCTGCCCCCCGCGCCTCCTGCTGCCTGTCCCCCGCGCCTCCTGCGGCCTGTCCCCCGCGCCTCCTGCGGCCTGTCCCCCGCGCCTCCTGCGGCCTGTCCCCCGCGCCTCCTGCGGCCTGTCCCCCGCGCCTCCTGCTGCCTGTCCCCCGCGCCTCCTGCTGCCTGTCCCCCGCGCCTCCTGCTGCCTGTCCCCCGCGCCTCCTGCGGCCTGTCCCCCGCGCCTCCTGCGGCCTGTCCCCCGCGCCTCCTGCGGCCTGTCTCCCGCGCCTCCTGCTGCCTGTCCCCCGCGCCTCCTGCTGCCTGTCCCCCGCGCCTCCTGCTGCCTGTCCCCCGCGCCTCCTGCTGCCTGTCCCCCGCTCCCGCTGCTGTATATACTGCATATGTGACCCTTCCCGTCTGTGTCTTGCTGTAATTTGTCTACTCGATGCGTATCAGCTCCACGGTGAGCGGCCGGGGCGCGCAGTAATGTTCCCGGTGACCCTCCAGCAGAGGAGGCCCGGCAGCTCATACAGCGGCTTCTCTCTGTAATATATTTGAAGCCGTTGTGGTAGATGAGGCCGTCACCCCCAAAGCTGCGCTGGTGGGACACGGAGAACCCACTTCTCATGAATTCCTGATGCCCACGAGGGCGGGGGCTGCCTTCTCTGTAGGTCATTCTCAGCTTGTAGCTCATCACATCGGTAAATGTAGTGAAGATACAAACTCTCCATCACGATTCATCGCCTTCCTTCCCTTTTATTACTTTGTGATTTGCTGCTTTTTGCTCTATTTTCCCCTCTTTGGTTGCCAACTCATTTCACAATGCACTGAAGAGGAACCGCAGAGCGTCATGGCGTACACAAGACATCGGCAAAGAGTAATTACGCCGTCCGTTCGTGTCGTTTTCCAGTTCAGTGAGGAGCGGCTTATAACCCTCTGTGAAGCCGCTTCGAGAAGCCGCCATCCTCGGCTGGCAGCCATTTTTCATGGGGGCACATAGTGACGGAATGCCCATAACTTAACTGGAATTGTTAGGACTCCAGGACGATGGCGGAGATCTATGTCCTCCGCCCGCCCGCAGCTGATGACTACATAAAAGCAGTTTATGGCCTGGAGAGTTAATTGGATTATGAACAAGGCCGCATACATCCGTCTGAGTGGACTCATCTATGTCGCGAGTTACACAGTAATTTAACGGCCCTTGCAGATAGAAGCCCCGTGGTGTGACAGCCGCGAGTTCCAGCATCCGCGTTATTAATGGTCAGGCGTTTGGAGAAGTTGGGGCTTATCTCCTCTCTCCATCCAGTCTGAATTCTGTTTAGTTGGTAGGTTGTGAATGGAAGGAACATTCAGGTCTGTGAATAATATTTCTCCTTGTGGAGACTGCCAGCTGGTGTAGGGAGCCCTGTAGGCTATGCAATGCACTCTGGGAGAAAAGTATGCAGATCAGACCTGGAAAAATAGTTCACAGTGCCACCTGTTGGAAGATAGCTTCCCTCTGGGATGGCGTAAGCACCCAGCAAACCCGGACAGGTACCAGGGCCCACAGAGTGCGAGGGGGCCACTCGGTGGTGGGATTGATCCAGTCCTTGTTCTTTAAAATCCATTGTATCCGTGTCTTTAAAAGGTGGATACTATTGACTACGGCAGCGGCACTGCAAGAAGCCAAGTGCTTCCTGTGCCACCACTTGGCGCCTTCTCGGCTATTGCGGTGGGGTGATGATGTCATCGTGCCGACTGCGTCGTTCTGCCAGTAGAGGCCAATGCAGCGGCTAGCGGACTCCATGAGAGAGTGGTGGGGGACAGATGGGGCCTATAAATTACTAATGGGTCCCACTGTGGTGTTATCACCTGAGCGCCCATGTAAATTTAGAATCGGTTGTGGCACCATGAATGCCGTAAACCTCCGATTGAACGACTCGCTAATGCGCAAAATTCCTCTGACAGGTAATTAATGGGGGATGTTGCTTTTCAACGCCAGATCCTATTATTCACTGGGAGATAAGTCACCGCCAGAGCTGTCTGACTGTGGCTTACCGCCCTAAACATACGAGCACTGGGCCGAGCTTGTGCCTATAGGGAAGGCAGGGAAGCGGCGTCCGACACTTCTTAAAGCTCAGACAGTGCGCAGCATTGGGGTTTATTCTGTCCGTATAGCGCCCGTAAAAATACGTACATAACGCAGAACATAAATGCATCTTTGTGAATGAGCCCCTACAGCAGAGAAACCGGAACAGTCTAAGCTTTGGGGTCCGACTACTTGGCCATGTCTGCTCCCTGACAACTAGCGGCGCCCGGCGCGGTCACGGTCATTAAAGGAAATGCAAGAAACTGAAGCAGATTTCAGATTTCCGTTTTTGGAGCCTTTATTTTCCAGCGCGGATTCTTCCCATTTACGGTGGCGCCGCTCCCCTCCCGGTGTAGGAGCAGACGTGATGTATACGTGCGGCGTCTGTTTGTGTGTGGGATCCATTTGTCTCCAGTAGCGGTTTCATCGCTCCTTAGAAATGTTATCCGTGTGGCGGCTGCGGCGCGGTGGCAGGCTGCAATCATCCAGTCATTAGTGGCATGGAAGCAGATTATATACATTAGCGCAGGTTCTATATGGTGCTGCGGTATACGGGGGATGGCACCAGCTAACAATTACACCGAGCCGGTGGGTGCGGGGAAAGTGAATAACTGAAGGGGACGCTATTTAATAATGCCGAGCCGCCTACGGGGGGCGCAGCAATGTCATCATCAAAACCTATTGTTTAACTTTTATAATTGGCCCCTTTGTGTGATCGGCGCTATATATAGAGGAGACAATGGAGCGAAATATTAGAATGTCATAGCGAACACGAAAATCAGGACTCTCATGTGTAATAGGATGCGGAACACCCGGGGCGACTGCGGTTCTTCGTGCCCAACAGTCCCTGAGCCGTCGACTGCCGTCAGATTCCACTTCTGACAACTCATATCGCCGCCATATCAGTGAGTGACTTTCTCTCGGATTGCTGCGGCGCCCTCATGTAGCCGCGGCGGTAATTTGTAGGTAAGTGACCACCAATATTATGTGATCGGACTGTTACCCAGCTCTGAATGGCATGTACCAGGGGGTAGGTTTCGCTTGTGAGGGTGCGCGGACGCCAAGTATTGCAAACCCGTTTTTTTTAATGCGAGTGCGAATGCGCGCTGCGAGAAAACTGTGCTTGCGATTTTCATGCGCATGAAAAAATAATTCCCTCTGGGGGCAAAATAGCACGGCACTTGGATGGGCATGCGGGCACGATGCATGATGTATTCTGCTCCCGTAAGAAAGAATGGGCGATTCTTCAGCAAGATCACGCAGAAGTAGGACAAGCTGCTGCTGTTCTGCTGCATCACTTCTTCTTGCAGCGCTGCAAGAGAAAAATTGCGCATGTGCTTTTTGCAACACACAGAAAATCTTACGGGAAAAGACCCCATTGTCTTTAGGGTGTATTTACATGTGCGATTTTTCTCTCGCAGTTCTGCAAGAAAAAGCGATACAAGAGAAAAATCACAGCATATCTTATTTTTGGGGTGACTCTGCTATAGAATGGCCCGTTCTTTCCTATGGGTGCAGAACAAAAATCATACGGCGCTCACGTGTGCATACAATTTTCGTGCTATGCATTTTTGCTCCCATAGGAAGTAATGGTGATTTTCATGCGCGTGAAAATGAGAAGTGCAGTGATGCGAGTGCAATATGGCATCACCTGTGTAAATGCATCCTCAGTGGGTCAGGAGCCAGAAAACGGCAGAAAAGGTGCTGCTAAAGTGTTAGAAGGGTTTCGGCGGTGCTTGTATGATAACGCGGATGCTTCTGCGTCCCTCGGTGATTACACGTGCAGTTTTATGGCCCTCTCTCCACAAGCCATAACGAGGCTGAAAGTCCTAATTAACAGCGAGTTCTGTAAACTCCATTGTCTTGTGAGGAGAAACCTCTTCACCATTTACAACCTGCAGTATAATCGCTAATTACCATCTTGTTCATCTAATTATCTATTCAAATAAAGACGAAAACATTAACAGGAAGCGAGCGGCTCGTACGTTATATAATAACCAGCCTGTCACCTCCTGGTATTATGCAAGCTGCAGATCCGCACACCTAATACTACAGCGACATCATCTATTACTGCTGACAGCCTGATATCATGTCTGAGAAGTAGTCACAGCCCCGCCCCCTGGTGATGACATCACTGATATAATGACATGTGATCAGGCATGAGATCCGCATACCTTTTATACACAGTGATATAACCTATTACTGCTGACAACCAGCCTGTATATTATATCTGAGAGGTAGTCACAACCCCGCCCCCTGGTGATGATATCACTGATCACAGCTCTGCCCTTGGTGATGACATCACTGATATGACATGTGATCAGGCATGAGATCCGCATACCTTTTATACTACAGTGATATAACCTATTACTGCTGACAGCCATCCTGTATATTATATCTGAGATGTAGTCTCAGGCCCGCCCCCTGGTGATGACATCACTCATATAATGACATGTGATCAGTTATGAGATCCGCGCACCTTTTATCCTACAGTGATAAAACCTATTACTGCTGATAGCCAGCCTGTATATTATATCTGAGAGGTAGTCACAGCCCCGCCCCCTGGTGATGATCTCACTGATCACAGCTCTGCCCTTGGTGATGACATCACTGATATGACATGTGATCAGGCATGAGATCCGCACACCTTTTATACTACAGTGATATAACCTATTACTGCTGACAGCCATCCTGTATATTATATCTGAGAGGTAGTCTCAGGCCCGCCCCCTGGTGATGACATCACTCATATAATGACATGTGATCAGTTATGAGATCCGCGCACCTTATATCCTACAGTGATATAACCTATTACTGCTGATAGCCAGCCTGTATATCATATCTGAGAGGTAGTCACAGCCCCGCCCCCTGGTGATGATATCACTGATCACAGCTCTGCCCTTGGTGATGACATCACTGATATAATGACATGTGATCAGGCATGAGATCCGCACACCTTTTATACTACAGTGATATAACCTATTACTGCTGACAACCAGCATGTATATTATATCTGAGAGGTAGTCCCAGCCCCGCCCCCTGGTGATGACATCACTGATAGAATGACGTGGTCAGACATGAGATTTGCACACCTTATACTACAGTAACATCATCTCTAACTGCTGACAACCAGCCTGTATATCATGTCTGAGAGGTAGTCATAGCCTCACCCCCTCATGATGACATCACTGATCAATGCCCCGCCCCCTGGTGATGACATCCAGCCAGTATATCATGGCATAATAATCTATTGGGAGGGGGGTTATCCTTGTCATGTGATGATGGCTGGCGCCCCCCTTGAGCAGTGGATATTATATGTGTAACCTCCGGTTCCCGCGGTTCTTGCTTTCACATGGCGATACACTTTCTTGGCGTTGAGTGCTCGGCGGTTAATTGTCGCCTTTTTCCAATATTTTTTGCTCTTTCCGCCAGACGATGTTGTTTTTGCTGTTCTAACAATCACTTATATGTCAATCCAAGTCGTCAGCGAGCGGCCTGACAGTGAGGCGAGCGGCAAATATTAATCTATTGTCAAGGAAAATACAAGTCCCAAATCTTTCCATCTCATGGCGCATTTTACAGCGAGAGCACGCGGCTGAAATTATAGAGTGTTGTCTGAAACCGGTGATAATGACACAGGAGAGTCCGCGCCGGCGACAATTACTGCTAAAAGGGTTCAAACGTATCGGGGCTCAGAGACGGCGAGAGGAAAAATCCTGCAGAAATAACAGATTCTGTGAAAATCAGATAACAATGCAAATGCCGGAGTCCTTACATGGATGATGGGAGTGATACATTGTGTGTGATGGGGGGATTAGACTGTGAGCTCCTGGGGTCAGGGATGATGGGAGTGATACATTGTGTGTGATGGGGAGATTAGATTGTGAGCTCCTGGGGTCAGGGATGATGGGAGTGATACATTATGTGTCATGGGAGATTAGATTGTGAGCTCCTGGGGTCAGGGATGATGGGAGTGATACATTATGTGTCATGGGAGATTAGATTGTGAGCTCCTGGGGTCAGGGATGATGGGAGTGATACATTGTGTGTGATGGGGAGATTAGATTGTGAGCTCCTGGGGTCAGGGATGATGGGAGTGATACATTGTGTGTGATGGGGAGATTAGATTGTGAGCTCCTGGGGTCAGGGATGATGGGAGTGATACATTGTGTGTGATGAGGGATTAGATTGTGAGCTCCAGGGGTCAGGGATGATGGGAGTGATACATTGTGTGTGATGGGGAGATTAGATTGTGAGCTCCTGGGGTCTGGGATGATGGGAGTGATACATTGTGTGTGATGGGGAGATTAGATTGTGAGCTCCTGGGGTCAGGGATGATGGGAGTGATACATTGTGTGTGATGGGGAGATTAGACTGTGAGCTCCTGGGGTCAGGGATGATGGGAGTGATACATTGTGTGATGGGGGAGTAGATTGTGATCTCCTGGGGTCAGGGATGATGGGAGTGATACATTGTATGTGTGATGTAGATATTAGATTGTGAGCTCCTGGGGTCAGGGATGATGGGAGTGATACATTGTGTGTGATGGGGAGATTAGATTGTGAGCTCCTGGGGTCAGGGATGATGAGAGTGATACATTGTGTGTGATTGGGAGATTAGATCGTGAGCTTCTGGGGTCAGGGATGGTGGGAGTGATACATTGTGTGTGATGGGGAGATTAGATTGTGAGCTCCTGGGGTCAGTGATGATGGGAGTGATGGATTCCGTGTGATGGAGGGATTAGATTGTGAGCTCCTGGCGTCAGGGATGATGGGAGTGATACATTACGTGTGATGGGGAGATTAGACTGTGAGCTCCTGGGGTCGGGGATGATGGGAGTGATACATTATGTGTGATGGGGAGATTAGACTGTGAGCTCCTGGGGTCAGGGATGATGGGATTGATACATTGTGTGTGATGGGGGATTAGATTGTGAGCTACGGGGGTCAGGGATGATGGGATTGATACATTGTGTGTGATGGGGGATTAGATTGTGAGCTCCGGGTGTCAGGGATGATGGGAGTGATAGAATCATAGAATGGTAGAGTTGGAAGCTACCTCCAGGGTCATCGGGTCCAACCCCCTGCTCGGTGCAGGATCACTAAATCATCCGAGACAGATAGTTGTCCGGCCTCTGAAGACTTCCATTGAAGGAGAACTCCCCACCTCCCGTGGTAACCTGTTCCACTCATTGATCCCCCTCACTGTCTAATATCTAATCTGTGTCTCCTCCCTTTCAGTTTCATCCCATTGCTTCTAGTCTTTCCTTGTGCAGATGAGAATAGGGCTGATCGCTCTGCACTGTGACAACCTTTCAGATATTTGTAGACAGCTATTAAGTCTCCTCTCAGCCTTCTCTTCTGCTGAACATTCCCAGATCCTTTACCCGTTCCTCATAGGACATGATTTGCAGACCGCTCACCATCTTGGTAACTCTTCTCTGTACTTGCTCCAGTTTGTCTATGTCTCTTTTAAAGTGGGGTGCCCAGAACTGGACCCAGTATTCCAGATGAGGTCTGACTAAGGAAGAGTAGAGGGGGATAATGACCTCACATGATCTAGACTCTATGCTTCACTTAATACATACAAGGATTGGGTTTGCCTTTTTGGCTGCTGCATCACATTGTTGACTCATGTTCAGTCTATGATCTATTAGTATACCCAAGTCTTTGTCACATGTGCTGCTGCTTAGCCCAATTCCTCCCATTCTGTATGTACTTTTTTTCACTTTTCTTGCCCAGATGTAGGACTTTGCATTTCTCCTTGTTAAATACCGCTCTGTAAGTCATCGCCGACTGTTCAAGCTTTTCTAGATCTTTTTGAATACTCTCCCTCTCTTCCCTATTAATAGCTATCCCTCCTAGCTTTGTGTCCTCTGCAAATTTGATCAGTTTCCCATGAATTCCCTCCTCAAGATCAGTTATAAAAATGTTGAACAGCACTGGGCCTAGGACAGAGCCTTGTGGTCCCCACCTGATACATTCTCCCACTTGGATGTGCAGCCATTTATGACCACTCTTGGAGTACGATCACTCAGCCAGTTGTGAATCCCCCTAACAGTTGCCTTGTCAATCCCATATTTGGTCATTTTTTTTCAATAAGTATGGTATGAGATACTTTGTCAAATGCTTTACTAAGGTCAAGATCTACTATATCCACCGCATTTCCCTGATCAACCCAGTCAGTGATACTATCATAGAAGGAAATTAGATTAGTCTGGCATGACTTGTTTGTTACCATGCTGGCTCTGGTTAATTACTCCATTCTCATCCAAGTACTTGCATACATGCTGTTTAATAATTTGTTCAAAGATCTTTGCCGGTATAAAAGTCAGGCTCACAGGCCTGTAGTTTCCTGGATCCACCTTCCTCCCTTTTTTGAAGATAGGGACAACATTTGCCCTTTTCCAATCTTCTGGGACTTCTCCTGTTCTCTAGGAATTTTCAAAGATTCTGGCGAGTGGTTAAGCAATTACCTCCGCTGCTTCCTTTAGTATCCTAGGATGTAATTCATCTGGACCTTGAGACTTGAATTCATGTAAGTTAGCTAAGTGTTCCCTCGCCATCTCTCTGCTTACAGATAGCCTGCATTCTTGTATTCCCCCAATAGCACAGGGAAGATCAGCTGATGTTCCATCTACTTTCTGAGAGAAAACAGATACAAAATAGGAATTTAAAAGTTCCGCCTTCTCAACATCATTCTCAACCAATTCACCATTTTCATCTTGTAAGCGTCCAATAGAATATTTTGACTTTTCTTTTGCTTTTGACATGCCCCCAAATGATACATTATGTGTGATGGGGAGATTAGATTGTGAGCTCCTGGGGTCGGTGATGATGGGAGTAATACATTGTGTGTGATGGGGAGATTAGATTGTGAGCTCCTGGGGTCAGGGATGATGGGAGTGATACATTGTGTGTGATGGGGAGATTAGCTTGTGAGCTCCTGGGGTCAGGGATGATGGGAGTAACACATTGTGTGTGATGGGGAGATTAGATTGTGAGCTCCTGGGGTCAGGGATGATGGGAGTGATACATTGTGTGTGATGGGGAGATTAGATTGTGAGCTCCTGGGGTCAGGGATAATAAGAGAGGTTGCAATAATTGATCCCCCCCCCCCCCCCCCCCGGACCCTGCTATCATCAGTCCTAGTCACTGGGGGGCTGCAGTGTAGTTTATTGTCATCTCTGTGGCTCCACTGTTTGGTTTCTCCGCTGAGACCATCCTTGTAGCACACGATGAAGCTCGACGAGCGGCGGTCTGTAATGTGCGCATCAGGCGCTGATCTCCTCTCCGGTTTTACAAGATCTGACAAATGAAGATTTTTTTTTTCTTGAGCAAGAAGTAAAAAATCTCTCTTTCTCCTCCGAAGCGAATCTTCCCGGCTAAATAAATGACGAGCAGTTTTATTTGTGTACCAGAGGCGGATTGTCACCGCCGCCAATGTCAGCACATTTCTCTGAGTCTTGTTATAAAAATGGAAAGCGCTGTATCGCACGCTCCCCCGCGCGGCGCGGATATCGATGAATATTTATTATATACAGATAGCACTCACCCCCCCTGCACCCCTCCGCCGCACCGCCGTTCATCACCCCGTCCTCAGCAGCAACGACGTACAACCGCAGGTCCAGGAGGGTGAAATAACCGCCGCGCCTCGTACTGGGGTTACCATAGTTTCCAAACAGAGTTGAGAATTTCCGTTTTCGGTGTGAATCGGGTCTTCGTTATCAGGAGATGAGGAGAATGTAGCCGCCGCCGCCATGACGGTGACCGATCCGGAGGAATAGCAGCGCAGTATATCCTGGATCAACGAGTGAACAAAGCGGCCGCCGCGTGCGATGAGATAATGCCGCGCCACTTTATACGGGAAAATGGCGGAGGGAATTAGGGCAGCCGGCCAGAACCTACCGCAGGCCGTGGGCTCTACTGACACCGCTCCGCTCCGGCGCTTCCAGTTGTGCCGTTGCTCAGCGCCAAGGACGGAGTCGGTACACTACCGCGAACGAGCCTCAGAGCCCCTTCACGCCTGCGTCCGGCTTTACTGCACAATTTTTCGGCTTTTGGTTCCATTTTGGGAGCAGAAAAACATAATTAAACGCTTCCGTTTTTCCCGCGCACAGATTCCGTGGCAAAAAGGGCATGATGCGATTTTTCTTCCGCTCGCAGAATACGCAATTCATATTCACGAATGCGAACAAAAAAGCGAACAGACATGTCTTCCAATGCCCGCGTTTTACCAGGGATCGCCTGCGTGGACGCTGATAGTGGAGGCCGCGATACAAATCTGCCCGTGAGAGCGTCTGTTTGCTTCCGTTCAGTTTTCAAAATGTGCGCAAAATACGCTGATGTGAACGAAACTATTGAAATCACTGGGTCGTATTCACGGCGTGTCGCACATGTGCATTTATTGTGCGTCTCGCAAATCCACACAACTCGCGTCATTTTCTCAAATACGGCCTATGCTGGTGTGTTTGGCTCAAAATGGGTATTCTAGTTGACAATTGACCGATACATTGTAACAACCCCTCAGCTGTGGGAGAAGGGCAGGTATAAAAGAATGTTCACATTCATTGACAGCAAGCAGGGACGGCGAGGGAATGTTTGGATGTCTTGCACAGAGCAACTGTGGCTTGGCGCTCCAATGTAGGGGTCCGGGTGTGACGATGGGTGGAGTAGTCCTGCTTCTGTGCCGCCGCAGTGAATGCTGCAGTCACCGTCTGCCTCTACTGATATTTATGGGGCGCATCATTTAAGTTTCGTTCTCCCGGGCGCGAGACGGTGGCGGTTGCGGTGACGGTCACCGGACAGAACATCTCCCCGAAGTGCTCCATGAGCGGCTCCTGGAGGGGCTGATTTATAGGCCGCTGCCCTCATTTGGAGCGCGTGGCCTCTGCTGTGATAATATTATTAAATGGCGCAGCGTTCGCTCCGCAGGGCCTCGTTTGTCGCAGTAACTCCAGTTTTAAACCCACAATTAGGAGCCGAGCAAATGAGGCAAAGCTGCAAACGAGGAGGCTTCCTGCAGTAGAGATGACCTTGTGAGAGACGCCGTAGACGCGGACAACACGCGGACACGCCCCCCGCGGCTTTATGACCGCATCCGATGGAGGAGCGCATCTTGGTACATATTATATATACATACTGGGAGCTTTGCTACATTGTAACGAGAGATACAACACTGTATCAGAATATACCGCACCTGCCTGCAAGGTTATACTCCAGTCACAGCCAGAGCTGCAGCCCCATATGATACTCATTCAGCCCTGTAGTGGACGCTGGGGATGAATGGCGGATGTCATTTCCCAGCATCCTCAGCGCAGATGACGAATAGGACTTTAGGAGGACACATTGATCGCTGATCTCTGTATTTACTAATGAAACGTCAATCACTCGGCATCGATCGCCCATCATCCTCCACAACGACCGCGCTGGGAGGATTAGTGAAGTGATATATGTGCAGGGGATGTAAAGAAGCCCTCCGGTCATCATATAATGTTACAGCCTAATAGATTACTAGGAATCCCATGATGCATCACTTCCACATGTTTCGTATTTGGCAGAGTTTTCTGATCACATGACTGATACTTGTAGGAAAAAAAGTGGGTGGAGCCTGACACCTGTGTACCTGTGTACCTGTGTCATTCATAAGAGCTACAAACCGCTAGCATGTAGAGGCCAAACTGTGAGGGTGTATACAGACGTAGCGCTCATGTGGCAGGTATTTACAGTGACTACCGCAGAACTGGAAAACAGCGTGGTTGGGAATCTTCGGCTCGGGGTGATCATCAGATTGGGAATCTTCGGCTCGGGGTGATCACCAGATTGGGAATCTTTGGATCGGGCTGATCACTAGGTTGTCTATCTTTGGTTCGAGGTGATCAGTTGATTGTGGATCTTTGGCTCGGGGTGATCACCTGGTTGTGGATATTCGGCTTAGGGGGGATCACCTGGTTGTGGATCTTTGGCTCAGGGGTGATCAATCTTCAGGCTCTGAATGATTACTTGATTGTGGATCTCAGCTCTAGGTGATCACCTGGTTGTCGATCTCTGGCTCAAGATTATCACTTGATTTGTGGGTCTTTGGCTCGGGGTGATCAATTGGTTGAGGATCTTTTGACTCAGGGGTGATCACCTGGTTGTGGATCTTCAGGCTCTGAATGATTACTTGATTGTGGATCTTGGGTCTGGGTGATCACCTGGTTTTCAATCTTTGGTTTGGAGTGATCAATTGGTTTTGGATCTTTTGGCTGAGGGGTGATCACCTAGTTGTGGATCTTTAGCTCAGGGGCAATCACCTGGTTGTGTATATTCGGCTCATCGGCAATCACATGCTTGTGGATATTCGGCTTGGGGTGATCACCAGGTTGTAGATCTTTGGCTCTGGGCGATCACCTGGTTGTCGATCATTGGCTCAAGATGCTCACTTGATTGTGGATCTTTGGCTCGGGGTAATCAATTGGTTGTGGATCTTTGACTCGGGGTAATCAATTGGTTGTGGATCTTTGACTCGGGGTGATCAATTAGTTGTGGATCTCAGCTCTGGGCTGATCACCTGGTTGTGGATCTTCAGGCTCTGAATGATAACCTGGTTGTGGATCTCAGCTCTGCGTGATGATCTGTTTGTGGATCTTTGGTTCGGGCTGCCACCTGGTTGTGGATCTTCAGCTCGTGGTGATCACCTGGTTTGTGGATCTTCGGCTCGGGGTGACCACCTGGTTGTGGATCTTCGGCTCGGGGTGACCACCTGGTTGTGGATCTTCGGCTCGGGGTGACCACCTGGTTGTGGATCTTCGGCTCGGGGTGACCACCTGGTTGTGGGTCTTCGGCTCGGGATAATCACCTGGTTGTGGGTCTTCGGCTCGGGATGATCACCTGGTTGTGAATCTTCGGCTCGGGCTGATCACCTGGTTGTGGATCTTCGGCTCAGGGTGATCACTAGGTTGTGGATCTTCAGCTTGGGGTGATCACCTGGTTGTGGGTCTTCGGCTCAGGATAATCACCTGGTTGTGAATCTCCGGCTCGGGGTGATCACCTGGTTGTGGATCTTCGGCTCGGGCTGATCACCTGGTTGTGGATCTTCGGCTCAGGGTGATCACTAGGTTGTGGATCTTCAGCTTGGGGTGATCACCTGGTTGTGGGTCTTCGGCTCAGGATAATCACCTGGTTGTGAATCTCCGGCTCGGGGTGATCACCTGGTTGTGGATCTTCGGCTTGGGGTGAGCACCTGGTTGTGGATCTTCAGCTCGGGGTGATCACCTGGTTTGTGGATCTTCGGCTCGGGGTGATCACCTGGTTTGTGGATCTTCGGCTCGGGGTGATCACCTGGTTTGTGGATCTTCGGCTCAGGGTGATCACCTGGTTTGTGGATCTTTGGCTCGGGGTGATCACCTGGTTTGTGGATCTTTGGCTCGGGGTGATCACCTGGTTTGTGGATCTTCATCGCTGGGTGATCACCTGGTTGTGGATCTTCATCCCTGGGTGATCACCTGGTTGTGGATCTTCGTCCTGGGGTGATCACCTGGCTGTGGATCTTCGTCCCGGGGTGATCACCTGGCTGTGGATCTTCGTCCCGGGGTGATCACCTGGCTGTGGATCTTCGTCCCGGGGTGATCACCTGGCTGTGGATCTTCGTCCCGGGGTGATCACCTGGCTGTGGATCTTCGTCCCGGGGTGATCACCTGGCTGTGGATCTTCGTCCCGGGGTGATCACCTGGCTGTGGATCTTCCTCCCGGGGTGATCACCTGGCTGTGGATCTTCGTCCCGGGGTGATCACCTGATTGTGGATCTTCGGCTCGGGGTGATCACCTGGTTTTGGATGTTTCAGCTGTGTGGCTTTGGTATCGTCAGTCCCGCTTGTTAATTGTTTTCCTTTCTTTTGCGCTCGTCTCTCGTCCGCCGCGCTCAGGTGTGACATATGCAGCACTGTGTAATCTGTCAGATCTGTCAGGAGCCGATGAGCTGCTACATTACAGGTGAGCAGCAGTAATGTCATCACACAGAAGCCATCCATCAGCGGTAACACCTTGTCTCTTTATATTGGCGATGCCGGTAACAAGCGCAGCGCCAGCGATCAGTGCGTGCGTCTGTGCTTCGTGAGCACAGAGGGCGCAGGTGGTAACTATGGCGGCCACATTGGCCATCCGAAGAGACGCTGATACTTATGTGTCTGCAGGTCCTGGCAGATGGTAACTGGCAGAAAATGGCGACGCACCTGTCTGGAGGGAATTGTCTCACGGAGATTGGCATGTGGTGTTCAGCATTCGCCATCTTGATACATTTGGCGCAGTTTGATGCCCTGAGCGGCAGCACGTGCCCGGCGCTCTCCTGGGCAGGACATGGTTAATCGGTGACCCAGTTGTGGGTAACTTTGATCTGTAATTTTTCTTGAAGAAATCTCGTCTTCCCAGCGGAAACGCGGCGGCTGATTAACATCTTCGCTGAGACGCGGCGGCTGCTAATAAGAAAAAGCCAATTAACGTCTTTGTATTACTCAGCACTTTGGAGAAGGATGTTACCTGCATCGAATTAAGGGGGTCACCTGGGACCCCGGCCGAGAACAATGGAAGGGATGACATGTGCGCAGCTTCCAGGTACAACGGTTCGCACCGCAGCGGAGCATCACATCGGGTTATAGGGACCCTGCAGCCTGTTCCACCTCCACCTGCCAAGCAGATGGATACAAGCTGTTACTCCCTGTTATCAGCCCCTTGAGGCTGGGGAGGCTGACTGTAGGACAGGTGAGTACAATCTATTACTACGTGTTATCAGCCATGCAAGGCTGGGGAGGCTGACTGTAGGACAGGTGAGTACAATCTATTGCTCCCTGTTATCAGCCATGTCAGGCTGGGGAGGCTGACTGTAGGACAGGTGAGTACAATCTATTGCTCCCTGTTATCAGCCATGCTGACTGTATTGTCATCAGTGGGATGTGACAGGACGTGGAATATCGGATACCTTTAGTCTCTGTTCATATTTGACTGGCGGTTTTCTTTAACATCCGCACCCACTGCAGCCGGAATCGTCGCACGACTTTCAGTGCGATCAATCGGGCGGCGAGGGCTTCATTTTTGACCAAATACCATGGGTTCTGGGATGGAAGATGTGAATAAAGTCATACGGGTGGCTGATAGCAGTTGCTCCTCCTATAACGCTCCCACTCTGATTTGGGGTTACCGGCCCTTTAAATTCCTGCGCAGTGTATAATATTGCAGATTGGTGGATATATGTGTGCGGCACGGCTGTGGAACAATAGACATAAAATATGAATGTCTTCAGTCCCTTCTCGGAGCAAAGATTATAAAAGTGAGATGAAATGTGAGATGGGAGCATTAAAAAAACATCCAAACTAAGGGATCGCAGCCGCAGCAGATTTATGGGCCGTAGATGTTCCCGCAGTGCTGAGAGCGGGGGCTCGCTCCGGACCCCACCCCGCATATAGATGTGTACGTGAGGGCATATAATGCCGAGCAACTTTACTAATCCTGTACAAGTCTTGTCATTTATTAGACTCCAGTCACATCCAGAGCTGCATTCACAATTCTGCTATTGCTGTTGACTCCGCAGTCATGTATGGGACCTGACTGCTCCGCTCCATCTGTGTGATGGACGCCTGAGGTGCCACAAAAAGTTACACCTGGCTAAAAGGGAATCAGCAAATCTGTGGCTGCAGCTCTAGATGTGACTGGAGTAGATAAGAATGATACATTTCAAGGTCAAGACAAGTGAAGAACATTAGCAGTTGGGAAACCTTCCTACGTGTCCTGAGGCACTCCGCTTCATCTATTCTCGTGTCCCATCCCGTTCTCACGGCCATCGCTTGGACTCCAACAGTGCAGCACAGTAGAGATTACTGTATACAGACACTGATCCAGCAGGGGGCGGTATCGAGATACACAAAAGCTAGCAGAGAACAAGCGGAACGTTCACTCCAGCTGTGTGATATAACCCTTATAACGTGACTGCAGCTCTGGATGTAACTGGAGTATGAGGCTTGATACGTAAAGGTAAGTAGTTAGGCCATTCCCCCACGCCGGCCGCAGGTTGCGGCGCAGCCATGATGAGTCGCGGTGGCGGTGGGAGGCGAGGATGCGTTCTCTCTACGGGGTTGGCCGTCGTTGTCCTCTGATTGACCTGCAGCAGCAGAAGAAGAGAAACAAATGTGTTTTAATCTGCGCAGATCCGCTGAGATATTAATGGTGGTAATATTATCCGCACGGCGAATATGTCACATGACATCTGTGGGAACGGCGCTCTCCGGGACGTGGAATATCATAAATAGTCTGGGTTATGGAAGTCTGCAGAATGGGAAGCGACTGGAGGATGTGGGGCGTCGGCAGACCCCCTGCGCTGGTGCCATGACTGTACATCACCGCTGTGCTTCCTCTTGTGGTTCAACCCGTTGTACCCCTGCACAGTGGTTGAGCCCAGATCGGAGAACGAGAACTGCAGTACCAGACACCACCATGGCTAGAAGGGGCGCTGTTGATGAAAAATATCAGTGATTGCCTTCTGATCTCATCCATCCCCAGTCAGTCAGTGCTCCTTGCCACGTGAGCTTACAATCTAATGGTACACATAATGGTGAGAGACTTGTGTAGGGTCCAGACTTCTCTCGTCAGACCTGTCCATATCCCAGCATCAGGCCCTTGACTCCATCGTCAGCAAGAGTACAGTAGAGGGGCCCCTGAGGTCATATTCAGCATGGGGCCCCTTCCCAGCTTCTGTGGCCCCTCACCACATGCTGGTCCGCAGCTACCACCATTCTTCTGATTCACAGTCTGCGGTCATGTATAAAGCTGTGCTGCTAAACCTCCGTCATGTGATCAAGAGTCCATCAGTATCGCTATATCCAGTATAGACTATAGGACAAATATATACCTGCATGTGCACATGGCAAGAAGAATAAGAAAACCTCTATGCTTTACACTGCAGGCTGCACCCAGAAAAACATGAAAAAAAGGAAGAGAAGATTTATACTACAAAGTGACTTATTTATGGATGGACATATGGGGGAATCGGTGGCGGATGAGTCCGTGGCTGTGGGTGAAGTCCATGCATTGTGGATAGGTCAGTAGTTGGATGATGGGTCTATGGTTGAAACATGGGTGCAGAGTTGATAGATGGCATTCACATTTGATGGTTAAGCTCATGGTTGAAGGATGACTCCATGATTTGTGAATGGGTTAATGGTTGGGCGATAGGTCCATGTTTGGGGGTTGGGTTTTCCACTGGGAGAAGGGTAAATAGTTGGTGAGTGAATCAATAGTTGATGGTTCCATATTTGAGGGTTGGCTCTATGTTTGAGAGTTGGGTCAGTGTTTGGGGCACAGGTCCACGTTTAATGGCTGGGTCCATGACTGGGAAATGGGTCCATGTTTGGGCGTTGGGCGCATGGTTTGGGCATGAGTCAGTGGTTGTGGGATGAGACCATGCTTGGTGGTTGCGTCCATAGTTAGTGGAATGGGTTCATAGTTGGGGGGATGGTTCAGCAGTTGGTGGATTGGTTTTGTGGATGGGGGGATAGGTCAGTATTTAGAGGCTGTGTCTATATTTGGTGTTTGCATCCATAATTGATGGTTGGGCCCATAGTTGGGGGATGGTCTAGAGGTTCATGGATTGGTTTCATGGATGGGGATAGGTCAGTTTTTGGTGGTCTAGTCCATGTTTGGGGAATGAGCCCGTGGTTGGTAGAACAGGTCCAAGTTTGGGCATGAGTCAATGGTTGTGGGATGTGACCATGTTTGGTGCTTGGGTCCATGGTTGGTGGAATGGGTCCATATTTGGGGGATGGTTCAGAGGTTGGTGGATGAGTTCTCGGTTCGTGGATTGGGGTCCATGGACAGGGGGATAGGTCAGCATTTTTGTTTGCTGTGTCCATGTTTGGTGGTTGAGTCCATAGTTGGGGGATAGGCCAGTGCTTTGTGGATTAGGTTTATGGATGGGGATAGGTCACTTTTTTCGTTGTTGGGTCCATGTTTGGGGAATGGATTCATGGTTGGTAAAATAGGTCAAAGTTTGGCATTGGGCCCATAGTTGGGGCATGAGTCAATGTTTGCAGGATGGGACCGTGTTTGGTCGTTGGGTCTATGGTTGGTGGATAAGTCAACAGTTGGTGGAGTGGGTCCATATTTGGTGGATGGTTCAGTGGTTGGTAAATCCTCGATTGGTAGATTGGGTCCAGGGATGGGGGAATAGGTCAGCATTTGATGGCTGTGTCCATGTTTGGTGTTTGGGTCCATAACTGGTGGATAGTTCCATAGTTGGGGATGGGTCAGAGGTTCATGGATTGGGTTTATGCATGAGGATAGGTCAGTTTTTGGTGGTTGGGTCCATGGTTGGTGGACGAGTCCACAGTTGGTGGAGTGGGTCCATATTTGGGCGATGGTTGGTTCAGTGGTTGGTAAATGAGGCCTCAGTTGGTAGATTGGGTCTTTGGATGGAGAGATAGGTCAGCATTTGGTGGCTGTGTCCATGTTTGGTGTTTGGGTCCATAACTGGTGGATAGGTACATAGCTGGGGATGGGCCAGAGGTTCATGGATTGGGTTCATGGATGGGGATAGGTCAGTTTTTGGTGGTTGTGTCCATGGTTGGTGGACGAGTCCACAGTTGGTGGAGTGGGTCCATATTTGGGGGTTGGTTCAGTGGTTGGTAAATGAGGCCTCAGTTGGTAGATTGGGTCTTTGGATGGAGAGATAGGTCAGCATTTGGTGGCTGTGTCCATGTTTAGGGTTTGGGTCCATAACTGGTGGTTAGGTCCATAGTTGGAGGATGGGACAGAGGTTCATGAATGAGGATAGGTTAGTTTTTAGTAATTGGGTCCATATTTGGTGTTTAGGTCTATGTCCATGGACCCAATCCATGAACCACTGGCCCATCCCCCAATTGGACCCATTTTACAAACCGTAGAGCCAACCCACAAACATGGACCAATTCCACCAACTACTGATCCAATCACCAAGTGTTTACCCTTCACCTAGGGCAAAGATTCATTCTGTTGCCAAAACCCCTCTAAATACCCCACAAGTGTCTGCAGGCGTCCGACCCTGGGGCACATACGACTCCAGCTCCCTAGCTATGCCTGGCCCTTACCAATTGCCAGGGTCAGATTACGGTTGGTCTGGGCTTTTGGCTGTAGCCCCTTGTACTATCTGGTCAGTGCCGCCTGCAGTGATCCCCGTATTAGGAGCGGCCGAGTTCTGCTTCGGTTGTCACAAAATCCGTATCTCTGCGCAGATAACTGGATGTTTATAGAATAAACTGATTATGAAGCTTTTCTGGATCAGTGAGCCGCGTCCCGGCCGCCATGACCTTGTCACTGCGTCGTTAGCATGGATGCCGCCACCTTGTACTGAACGCTATTTCTCTTTATGATCCCGACATTTCCATACAAAGCCCTAGCCAGACTCCCGTGTCCTCCATGACTCAGCTCCAGCCCGGGACCCCTCTCCCCGTCCGCCTCCTCGCTTGGCGAGCGGCCGCATCGTTTGCACGTATTTTCTCTTTATTCAAGTCATGACATTACTGATCGGTGCAGTAAATGCAGCACATGAGCCGCGCCGCTCCTCCGCCGCATGCCAAGAAAGCAATTAGAAAATTGGATGGAGAAATTAAGGATTGATGCGTCTCTCGTCTTCTCGCCAGCCAAAATAATTATTGTCGGGGGGGGGGGGGGAGGGAAAGTTTGACGGGATCTGAGATGTATGGATCTGCGATGGGCTGAAATATGGGAAGATACAAACGGCTGATTGAGGAGGATGGGCTGAGGGCCGCCGGACAATAGGACCATAGACCGCCATCGCCCAGACTCATCGTCAGTCAGTCAGTCAGTGAAGGCTTCTATGCGGGTGAAAGTCAATGTATAGAAACCGAATTCTGCCGTGTAAGGAAGCGGTCCTGTACAACCACGGGGCCAAAAGTCAGCGAGAGCAAGCGGTAAAATGAGAGTGGCGCAATGCCAATGAGTCAAGCTCAAGGTGTGTACATATACTGGTATAAGGGGAGCTCGCGGTGTGACTATATATAAAGGGGGAGCTCGCAGTGTGACTATATATAAAGGGGGAGCTCGCAGTGTGACTATATACAAGGGGGAGCTCGCAGTGTGACTATATATAAAGGGGGAGCTCGCAGTGTGACTATATATAAGGGGAGCTCACAGTGTGACTATATATAGGGGGGAGCTGAGAGCGTGATTATATATAAGGGGGAGCTCACAGTGTGACTATATATAGGAGGAGCTCACAGTGTGACTATACATAAGGGGAGCTCAGGGTGTGACTATATATAGGGGAGCTCGCAGTGTGACTATATATAGGGTGGAGCTCACTGTGTGACTATATATATAAGGGGGGCTTGGAGTGTGACTATATATATAAAAGGGGGGCTTGGAGTGTGACTATATATAGGGGGGGCTCGCAGTGTGACTATATATAGGGGGCTCACGGTGTGACTATATATAGGGGGAGCTCGCAGTGTGACTATATATAGGGTGGAGCTCACTGTGTGACTATATATATATAAGGGGGGCTTGGAGTGTGACTATATATAGGGGGGGCTCACAGTGTGACTATATATAGGGGGCTCACGGTGTGACTATATATAGGGGGAGCTCGCAGTGTGACTATATATAGGGGGAGCTCGCAGTGTGACTATATATAAGGGGGAGCTGAGAGTGTGATTATATATAAGGGGGAGTTCAACATGTGACTATATATAAGGGGGAGCTCAAAGTGTAACTCTATATAAGGGGGAGCTCAAAGTGTAACTCTATATAAGGGGGAGCTCAAAGTGTGACTATATATAAGGAGGAGCTCACGGTGTGACTATATATAAGGAGGAGCTCACAGTGTGACTATATATATATGGGGGATCGTACGGTGTGACTACATATAAGTGGGAGCTCACAGTTTGACTATATGGAAGGAGCCTAAAGAGTGCCTATATATAATATAGCGGGAACTCACATTGTGGTTGTACATAGGGACAGCAAACGTGCAGTTTCAGCGATCACTATGGCTACATATAGGGGGCCTCTGTGTATAACTGTATATAGGGGATCTCGTACTGTGACGACATATAGGGGGCCTCTGCGTATAACTGTATATAGGGGATCTCGTACTGTGATGACATATAGGGGGCCCATATATGAGGGGCTCTCCTGCAGTGACACGGGCCCGGAAGGTCACATTGTGTTACTGAACACGTCTGCAGTTGGTTTCCTTCTGCAAATACTGTAGCTCTGCTAATTATAATGCCGCGCTCCCATATAACTGTCTGCCGCGCAGCCATAACCGCTGATATACGAGCGCTCTCACTATTATAATTTGCTTCCATAAAAATAGGTTTGAAAAACAAATGAAAATCAGTAAAAATGGTTTTAAAAGCTTTTACTAACAAACGACTTATTAAGAGAAGATCGCTGCTCTGCAAACCCTCGATTCCAAATTATCCAGACAAACCGGTAACCCCCGATGCAGCCGATCCCCCACCGCGCCGCACAGGAACAGAAGGTGGTCTCAGAGTCAGGATTATGATGCCAAAGACCCCCTTCATCTGTACAAAACCCTGAGTGTCTCCCCCAATGTCACTACGCAGCGAATCAGGAGCCTGGGAAAGGTGGGTGATGCAGAGAAATGAAGAAGCCTTGCTCACCCTCCAGGCTCCACCTTACTAGGTCTCATTCCCCCCCAGTATGCGCACAGCAGCTCCATTCTAGTCATCTTCTCCCTTCTGGTGGTTTATAATCATTCTGTCCTCCCTGTAATATCAACCATCTCTCCCTGCAGCGACGTCCTGCTGAGCTTGTCATAGACCTGTGTTATATACAGCAGCCAACCAGAGGAGGCAGAGCTGCAGCCTGAGCCAATGATGGGACACTGGGTGTGTCTCAGACTACCTCAGACTACTGCAGGCACTTTGCATAAACCGATCACAGCTCTACACTAATAGACCTGTGCTAAAAGCAGTCAAAGAGCAAAGGCTGAAGAAAATCAATAGCAGCCGATCATCACTTCTGCCTACTAAATAGAAAGTCTTTTAAGACCTTGATGGAAGAGAAGTATTTTCATTCTGAACCTCCTGAAAACAACAGTATTATACTTCAGAGCTGCACTCACTATTCTGCTGGTGGAGTCACTGTGTACATACATTACTTATCCTGTACTGATCCTATGTTACATCCTGTATTATACTCCAGAGCTGCACTCACTATTCTGCTGGTGGAGTCACTGTGTACATACATTACTTATCCTGTACTGATCCTATGTTACATCCTGTATTATACTCCAGAGCTGCACTCACTATTCTGCTGGTGCAGTCACTGTGTACATACATTACTTATCCTGTACTGCTCCTGAGTTACATCCTGTATTATACTTCAGAGCTGCACTCACTATTCTGCTGGTGGAGTCACTGTGTACATACATTACTTATCCTGTACTGACCCTGAGTTACATCCTGTATTATACTCCAGAGCTGCACTCACTATTCTGCTGGTGGAGTCACTGTGCACATACATTACTTATCCTGTACTGCTCCTGAGTTACATCCTGTATTATACTCCAGAGCTGCACTCACTATTCTGCTGGTGGAGTCACTGTGTACATACATTACTTATCCTGTACTGACCCTGAGTTACATCCTGTATTATACTCCAGAGCTGCACTCACTATTCTGCTGGTGGGGTCATTGTGTACACACATTACTTATCGTGTACTGCTCCTGAGTTACATCCAGTATTATACTCCAGAGCTGCACTCACTATTCTGCTGATGGGGTCGCTGTGTACATACATTACTTATCCTGTACTGATCCTCGGTTACATCCTGTATTATACCCCAGAGCTGCACTCACTATTGTGCTGGTGGGGTCGCTGTGTACATACATTACTTATCCTGTACTGCTCCTGAGTTACAGCCTGTATTATACTCCAGAGCTGTACTCACTATTCTGCTGGTGGAGTCACTGTGTACATACATTACTTATCCTGTACTGCTCCTGAGTTACATCCTGTATTACACTCCAGAGCTGCACTCACTATACTGCTGGTGGAGTCACTGTGTACATACATTACTTATCCTGTACTGATCCTGAGTTACATCCTGTATTATACCCCAGAGCTGCACTCACTATACTGCTGGTGGAGTCACCGTGTACATACATTACTTATCCTGTTCTGATCCTGAGTTACATCCTGTATTATACTGCTGAGCTGCACTCACTATTCTGCTGGTGGCGTCACTGTGTACATACATTACTTATCCTGTACTGATCCTGAGTTACATCTTGTATTATACTCCAGAGCTGCACTCACTATTCTGCTGGTGGAGTCACTGTGTACATACATTACTTATCCTGTACTGCTCCTGAGTTACATCCTGTATTATACTCCAGAGCTGCACTCACTATTCTGCTGGTGGGGTCACTGTGTACATACATTACTTATCCTGTATTATACTCCAGAGCTGCACTCACTATTCTGCTGGTGGAGTCACTGTGTACATACATTACTTATCCTGTACTGCTCCTGAGTTACATCCTGTATTATACTCCAGAGCTGCACTCACTATTCTGCTGGTGGAGTCACCGTGTACATACATTACTTATCCTGTCCTGCCCCTGAGTTACATCCTGTATTATACCCCAGAGCTGCACTCACTATTCTGCTGGTAGAGTCACTGTGTACATACATTACTTATCCTGTACTGTCCCTGAGTTACATCCTGTATTATACCCCAGAGCTGCACTCACTATTCTGCTGGTGGTGGAGTCACTGTGTACATACATTACTTATCCTGTACTGATCCTGAGTTACATCCTGTATTATACTCCAGAGCTGCACTCACTATTCTGCTGCTGGTGGGGTCACTGTGCACACACATCCCCTTGTTTGGTGCATTGTGTATACTGTGCACAGTGGGGGTGATTACATTGTACTCACCTGTTCCCTGTGACACTTATATTGTGTCTGCAGTTTGCATCATCTCCTCGGTGCTGCTGCTTTACAGGGACGGCTGCAGTTTTCTTCATATCAGGCGCTCGCAGGAAGTCGGGACGTGAGGACTTTTTACAGTCACATTTATCTTGTCAGCGTCTACACAAATCAGCGGCTTCATTCGTCATCTTTGCTGCTGCGGCGAGCGATGACATAACTGTAATTACAGCATGCAGAAAAATGTCAGGGAGCAAATATCAGAGCGTGCCATCGCCGGGAGGTAAAACCTAAACACAGCACTCCACTGGGACAGTCGTGGTCCCACCCAGCTCTGCCGGAGTCCAGAACGTCCAATCAGCGGGGCTAATCCTGTCCCAGTATCATTCTGGATGGGGACATAACAGCATCACTGCAGGCAGATCAGCCAATCAGGAAGCTGGGAAAGCTGGGTGACCTCTTGTATTTTAATGACAGTTTCCTTGGCTATTACCCAGCTTTCCTGGAAGACATTACATAGAAGAAGAGGAAACTCCATGGAGTTGCCTCTGACCAGAGCTTTGATATTCTTAGTCTTAAAGGACCACACACCACCAGATGACCTTCAGGCAGGACCCCCTATACAGTCAGCTTCACCCTATAGATACAACATTATGTAAGTGGCATGTATATGCTATAACCTTCTCCTTTGTTTCTTACAGGGCGTGCCAAAACCAATCGCCATAGAGCCATGTTCCGGGAATAAAGCCGCCGTTCTCACAGTTTTTCTCTGTCTGCCGAGAGGATTGGCCGGAGTTCCTCCACCAGGACAGTCAGGTGAGGCTCCTATATACGGTCCTAGCTGTGCAATGTATAGAAGAGGCGTCATTATACCAAGGGGGAGTGGGGGGGTGAGAGCTGAACTCAAAAGCTACACTAATCTCTTTGCCAGTTTGCTACAATGTATCAATCTGCAGTCCAGGATGTTCAGCTCACAGAGCATTGTCCAGACTGGATACATTGTATCCACTTCTACTGAGGGTTTGCTACAGTTGTATCCAGTGTAGACAATCCTCTGTGAGCAGCTGCACAAATCTCTCTCCGGTTGGCTTTGTATCAGTCTGGGGTCACGGAGCACGGTCTAGACCGGACACAATAGTAACAGAACACAGCTGTGTGAGCAGGACAATCTGATGCCTGCCATGCAGGAAACTAGTCGCGGCATGCTCTATCTTGCTGTGTGCTCTTGCATCACAGCGCCCATCGTTTTCAATGTGACTGATGGCAGCATTGCAGCGGGGGCTAGGTGCACACCATGTCAGATCTCCTATTGAAAGCAATGGGAGAAACTCCGTGATCCTCAGCCATGGCTGACAGCCGCCACAGGGGATTGCTTCTAACCCGAAGCAATGGCATCCTGGCAGCCTGGCATCCTCGGGCAAGTCACATGGTGGAGAGCGCGATATGGGGACGGGATTCACAGCCCCATAACACACTCCCCCGTGTGACGTTAGATGACATGTCAGCGCCGTTCACTGTTGTCTGTCCCAGTGGCTGGGAGGACAATGAGAAACTCGCATGACAGCAAGAGGGGAACAGAAGCAAACCGCGGTCTATGAACCGGACGCCCAGCGATGGGTGATCCATTGACCTCTCACCACCGCTATCAAAGGCTAGCATGGTGCAGAGCAAGACGGCAATGGAGGCCAGAATGGAGGTCTGTCTTCTACAGCGATGAGTCCTACCAGGTGCAGTGATGACTGGAGGTTGGTCTGAAGAGACCACGTGGGCAACGCCAGGGAGAGGCCTTCACGAGGGAACGTAACACCGGAATTATGGGGTAGGGTGGCACAATGTACAGTAGCCGGACCCTCTAGTCTTCAATCCAGTTTCACTAACAGCTCAGCGTTACGTTCATTGGGTCGTGGAACCAGCGGTAGCGCCATTTCTCTGAAGTGTCCCAGGATCCATTTTTCAACATGACAACACCAGGCTGCACATTGCTGGCCTGACCGTGCGGCCTGCAGCGTCCCCAGACCCGTCTCCCAGCGAGCACATCCGGGACGTCATGGGACAGCAGTTGTAAAGGGAGCCGCCAGCTGCGCATCCGGCTGATTTGCTGCCCAAGTCCGATTTTCATAAGTCCACAACTCTTTCTTCTTAGTGGAATGTCTTGAGGCATGTATAATAGGAAATTGTAGAACGTTTCACGTCTTGAGATTTCCATAAAACTGGATCCCCTTCTGTCTTGTTGGTGAATGTCGCCTTGGTATCCGCACCCCATCCACATCACATAAGTGACCTCTTCATATGAATCAGAATTGATGCAGATTTGTTTTCCCATGTGCAATAATATAAAAGGTGACATATGGCGTCCGGGGGCTGCGTGCGCATGGGGCCCAATCTGCCCCGCAAAGATCCTGCGTAGATTTCAGTAAAAACCGCGGCAGAAGCCTGTAAATATGAGCAGGCGGTCCTGCTGGTTTGCATTGCTGCAGCCACGTTCACTGGTGCTGATCCGCATGCACAATGCCCTTATCTACAAGGCACATGTAGCCGGTTTTTTGGGGCGAGTTGAACGGGTCAGCTGATTGTCGCATCCCGTTTTCTGCTGAATGCAGCTAATCCACGTGTGGATCTGTAACTGCAGTATTGCAAATCCACAGCTGAAATCTGCACTTAAACACGCCGGCTCTGTAGTATCTGCTGTAATAAGAGCGTGGCCTCTGAACAAGGGTGGAACCTGAAGCTTCGGGGCCCAATACGAAACCTGTAACCGGGCCCCAAACTATAATGCTTTACTCATAGTACTGGGTTCCCTATATGGAGAAGAGAGGCCTTATTGGGCCCCTAAGGCTCCTGGGCCCGGGTGCAACCGCATCCCCTATAGTTACACTGCTGCTCCTCACCTCTCCCCGGCGACTGAGTTCATGCATGCAGACGCCGGCCTGTACACAGTCTGAACATTGGACGGAGAGGTTCGAGGTCCCATTCTGATCACAGCCATGGCTGCTGGACTGAAACTACAGAGCAAGTGAGTTAAATGCTTAAATGCCACTATAGGGGATATTATTACTACTAGGGACCCTATGAGGGTCCTATTACTACTGCGGCCACTAACTATTATTACTGGGGCCAATATGTGGGTCACTATTACTACTGGGGAGACTATGGGGGTCATTAAGGTAGACACTATTACTACATGGGCCACTAACTGAGTCATTATTACTTTTGGGGAGACTTTGGGTGTCACTGTTACTACTGGAGCCACTAATGGTGTCACTATTCTTACTGGAGCCACTATGGGGGTCACTATAACTACTGGGGCCATTTAGGGTGTCACTGTCACTATTGACATATTGGTTGTCACACTAAGAATTTTTTTCCCGATGGAATCTGCATTTTAGCCGCTCGGCACTGCAGCTATTTATGGGGATGGATAACGTGAGCGGCGTCCGATCATCACGCTTGGCTCATGGTGACGGCCATCTGTTTTACCTACTTTTATTGAGTTATCGGAGCACGGCAGGGATGACCGAATCCTCTCCCTCATCTGCCAGCAGAGTGATGGGGCGCAAAAGTCACGTGACACGATGTAGATCTAGTATTACCTGACTGGCGTCATCTAATGTTATAGACATATTAAGGGGGGCTACAGCCAGAGACCCAATGATCAGCAGCTATCGCCAAGGGCGGGGGTAGGCTGACAGTTTGCGCTCTGTTAGGACCTAACCTCTCAAAGACCGCATTCTACAAGTAATCAAAGCTCCATTGTTGTTCCACCAGCTCCAATTAATCACTTAGATGTCAGTCAACATCCACAACAACATGTTTTCCTCTGTCTCTCCCATACACAAAGAGGAGATCCTGCTATTCTGTCTCTCCCATACACTACCCATAGACAGGTGAAGATCCTGCTCCCCTATCTCCATCGCTAACACAGCACACACAGGGAAGAGATCCTGCCCTCTATCTATGGCTCTCCCATATACACTGCACAGAAGAGGAGAATCCTGCTCCCTCATCACTATCTCCTTCCCGTGCACTTATAGAGAAGAGAACATCCTGCTTCCCTATCTGTAACACAGTACACAGAGAAGAGGAGATCCTGCTCCCCTATCTCTAACATAGTACACAGAGAAGAGGAGATCCTGCTCCCCTATCTCTATTTCTCCCATACCATGCACACCTACAGAGAAGGAGATCCTGCTCCCCTATCTCTATTTCTCCCATACCATGCACACCTACAGAGGAGGAGATCCTGCTCCCCTATCTCTATTTCTCCCATACCATGCACACCTACAGAGAAGGAGATCCTGCTCCCCTATCTCTATTTCTCCCATACCATGCACACCTACAGAGAAGGAGATCCTGCTCCCCTATCTCTATTTCTCCCATACCATGCACACCTACAGAGGAGGAGATCCTGCTCCCCTATCTCTATTTCTCCCATACCATGCACACCTACAGAGAAGGAGATCCTGCTCCCCTATCTCTATTTCTCCCATACCGTGCACACCTACAGAGAAGGAGATCCTGCTCCCCTATCTCTATTTCTCCCATACCGTGCACACCTACAGAGGAGGAGATCCTGCTCCCCTATCTCTAACACAGCACACAGAGAAGAGAACATCCTGCTCCCCTATCTCTGACATATACAATACACATAGAGAAGAAGAGATCCTGTTCCCCTATCTCTAACATAGCACACGGAGAAAAGAAGATGCTGGTCCCCTATCTCTACCATACACAACACACGCAGGGGAGCAGCATCTTCTCTTCTCTATCTCTAGTTCTTGTATGCAAATACAGAATAACATCATGGCGGACATAATACAGCAGTACTGAGCAGTGTAGATGTGAATCCAGGAGCTGTGAGACAGTAAAACACTTACTATTAGATACAGCAACATTTTTGTGTTTCTCCCTCATGCTTTCACACTTGGCTCCTCCTTCCTCCTCACTTCTGCATAGACTACTATTGGCAGCATGTAATCTCTCCTGTCCATTAGCTGGTGGTATGTCTTGTGAGTGAACAGTTTAGGAAGTGGGAGAGGGAAGGTGCCTGAGAAGTGGAGACAGAAGCCTTCTCCTCTAATTAACTGCATCACAGTTTCTTATCTTCGCTTGTACTATTGATTTATGTAAAGTTTATTGACGGCTCAGAGCCTATTTAATCGTAATGAGCGGAAAACAAGCAAATGGGGTCCCACGTTGGGCGGTCAGTGCCTGGAGACGATCGTGACCTTGCCGTGGATTATGATGACCTTCAGCCATGCAGATGTCTGCAGAGACAATTATTGGAATTACTTATGTATCATAACAAGAGAATGAGAGAAGAACAGACCGAAATATCAGAGCCGTCTAACCTGTTACTGCGGCGGATCCGTGACAGTGGCACCGCCGGGCGAGGTGCCCACTACAGAATGCCATATGTGCCACATATCTAGGGGTGGCTTATATGGGTCACACATACAATGCTACTGTCTATTGGTTGAGTTTTGCCACCAGTGAAGTTGACAGACTATGAGCCGCACATCTAGAACTATGCTCAGAGGTAGGGGGGCACGTAAAATTGGATTTTATTCCTATTTTCCCATCCAATGTTGGGTGCCTTCAGCCTCACTGCCTGCAGTCCCCCACCTCGGCTGCTTCCCACCAGATTCCCATAAATGTGTGCAAAGATTTGTCTCCATTCCTGGAGGAGCTTCAGATAGTGATGGGGGATGATGAGCGTGTTGGGCGCACGGATACGGCGGTCTAGTTCGTCCCGCTCAATGGGATTGAGATCCGCACTTTGGGCCAATGAAGTCTGCAGACGTTCTGCTCCTCCACACTGCGTGCCGTATGACATGGTGCTCAGTCGTGTTGGTAGAGACACGGGAGTTTACCAGAGTATTACCACAGGGGAGGTGATGCCACATAGTCCGGGATGTCTCTGAACCCCATTGGTGGTGAGGGTGGACTTCACTATAGCTAATGGCCCTCGTCCTTCACAGCAGATTCCCTCCACTCTTCACTGTTGGGACGATGCGTCATGTAGAAACCACTTTACAGACAACCACCACACCCGTCCAATTGGAAGATGGTGTCCTGTGATTCATCTGTCCATAACACTTGCTTCCACTCACTTACAGTCCGTCGCTCCAAGCCCCCCCGCTGGGATGTTGTGAGCAGCCGTGCATCCAAGGTAACTCTTCACATGCCGTTCCCTAGGGAGGGTTCTGGTGCTAATGGATGCCCCAATGTCCTGTGAGACCCCTGAGCGAGGGCAGATGATGTATGTGATGTCTTCACAGCTCTACACCTGGTGACATCCCACCACCAGACTCCGTTGTCAGCTCTACACCTGGTGGCATCCCACCACCAGACTCCGTTGTCAGCTCTACACCTGGTGGCAACACCCCAACAGACCCCGTTGTCAGCTCTACACCTGGTGACATCCCCACACCAGTCCCCATTGTTAGCTCTACACCTGGTGACACCCCACCACCAGACCCCGTTGTCAGCTTTACACCTGGTGACATCCCCCCACCAGACCCCGTTGTCAGCTCTACACCTGGTGACATCCCCCCACCAGACTCCGTAGTCAGCTCTACACCTGGTGACATCCCCACACCAGTCCCCATTGTCAGCTCTACACCTGGTGACATCCCACCACCAGACCCCATTGTCAGCTCTACACCTGGTGACATCCCCCACCAGACCCCGTTGTCAGCTCTACACCTGGTGACATCCCACCACCGGACCTTGTTGTCAGCTCTACACCTGGTGACATCCCAGCACCAGACAACGTTGTCAGCTCTACACCTGGTGACATCCCCACACCAGACCAGGTTGTCAGCTCTACACCTGGTGACATCCCCACACCAGTCCCCATTGTTAGCTCTACACCTGGTGACCTCCCACCACCAGTCCCCATTGTCAGCTCTACACCTGGTGACATCCCTCCACCAGACCCCGTTGTCTGCTCTACAGCTGGTGACATCCCCCCACCAGACCCCGTTGTCAGCTCTACATCTGGTGACATCCCACCACCAGACCCTGTTGTCAGCTCTACACCTGGTGACATCCCCCCTCCAGACCCCATTGTCAGCTCTACACCTGGTGACATCCCTCCACCAGACCCCGTTGTCTGCTCTACAGCTGGTGACATCCCCCCACCTGACCCCGTTGTCAGCTCTACACCTGGTGACATCCCTCCACCAGACCCCGTTGTCAGCTCTACACCTGGTGACATCCCCACACCAGTGCCCATTGTTAGCTCTACACCTGGTGACATCCCCCCACCAGACCCCGTTGTCTGCTCTACAGCTGGTGACATCCCCCCACCAGACCCCGTTGTCTGCTCTACAGCTGGTGACATCCCACCACCAGACCCTGTTGTCAGCTCTACACCTGGTGACATCCCCCCTCCAGACCCCGTTGTCAGCTCTACACCTGGTGACATCCCCCCACCAGACTCCATTGTCAGCTCTACACCTGGTGACATCCCACCACCAGACCCTGTTGTCAGCTCTACACCTGGTGACATCCCATGGCCAGACCCCGTTGTCAGCTCTACACCTGGTGACATCCCCCCACCAGACCCCGTTGTCAGCTCTACACCTGGTGACATCCCCCTTCCAGACCCCATTGTCAGCTCTACACCTGGTGACATCCCCCCTCCAGACCCCATTGTCAGCTCTACACCTGGTGACATCCCCCCTCCAGACCCCATTGTCAGCTCTACACCTGGTGACATCCCCCCTCCAGACCCCATTGTCAGCTCTACACCTGGTGACATCCCACCACCAGACCCCGTTGTCAGCTCTACACCTGGTGACATCCCTCCACCAGACCCCGTTGTCTGCTCTACAGCTGGTGACATCCCCCCACCTGACCCCGTTGTCAGCTCTACACCTGGTGACATCCCCACACCAGTGCCCATTGTTAGCTCCACACCTGGTGACATCCCCCCACCAGACCCCGTTGTCTGCTCTACAGCTGGTGACATCCCACCACCAGACCCTGTTGTCAGCTCTACACCTGGTGACATCCCCCCTCCAGACCCCATTGTCAGCTCTACACCTGGTGACATCCCCCCTCCAGACCCCATTGTCAGCTCTACACCTGGTGACATCCCACCACCAGACCCCGTTGTCAGCTCTACACCTGGTGACATCCCCCCACCAGACTCCATTGTCAGCTCTACACCTGGTGGCATCCCACCGCCAGACCCCGTTGTCAGCTCTACACCTGGTGACATCCCACCACCAGACCCCGTTGTCAGCTCTACACCTGGTGACATCCCACCACCAGACCCCGTTGTCAGCTCTACACCTGGTGACATCCCCCCACCAGACTCCATTGTCAGCTCTACACCTGGTGGCATCCCACCGCCAGACCCCGTTGTCAGCTCTACACCTGGTGACATCCCCCCTCCAGACCCCATTGTCAGCTCTACACCTGGTGACATCCCACCACCAGACCCCGTTGTCAGCTCTACACCTGGTGACATCCCCCCACCAGACTCCATTGTCAGCTCTACTCCTGGTGGCATCCCACCGCCAGACCCCGTTGTCAGCTCTACACCTGGTGACATCCCCCCACCAGACCCCGTTGTCAGCTCTACACCTTGTGACATCCCCCCACCAGACCCCGTTATCAGCTCTTCACCTGGGATCTTCTGTGTGATCCTCTCCTTTATACCTAACGCTCTCACATCACCTGATGGAACCGGACTGCAGGGGGTCAGATACTTTCCCCAACATAGTGTATGTGTATTATCACCTTCCCCTTCACTCTATGCGTCTTCAGGCCCCGCATCCGCCCGGTTTGCCTCTCCTATCTACCCTCCTCTGACTTGATTGCGCTTTGGCTTGGATTGACCTTCCAGCCGCAGCAGCGCCGACCGCCTGCGCTTATAATGACTTTGCCATAGAACACAAATTAACTTCAAGGAAAACACTTCAAAATGTAGGAAGGGAGGTCGGTGACCGAGACCCGGCGGGGAGCCCTGCGCCGCGCTCTGCTCTTTACAAAGTAATTTCTAGGTACATGACGAGATGACTGGTAACCGGCAATTATTCTATAAAGCCGGCCACTTATTCTAATCCGATCGTGTGAACCTTCACCGGCAGCGCAAGCCACCGCCTCCTAATGCAGGGGAGAGGGGAGCACCAACTGCAGAGGGGTGGGGGGAGCGCCGCCTGCAGGTAAAAGGGGAGCGCCGCCTGCAGGGGAGATGCGAGCGCCACCTGCAGGGGAGCGCTACCTGCAGGGGAGATGGGAGCGCCACCTGCAGAGGGTGGGGTGGAGCGCCACCTGCAGAGGGTGGGGTGGAGCGCCGCCTGCAGGTAAAAGGGGAGTGTTGCCTGCAGGGGAGATGGGAGCGCCACATGCAGGGGAGCGCTACCTGCAGGGGAGAGGGGAGCGCTACCTGCAGGGGAGAGGGGAGCGCCACCTGCAGGGGAGAGGGAAGCGCTGCCTGCAGGCAAAAGGGGAGATGGGAGCGCCCCCTGCAGGGGAGATGGGAGCGCCCCCTGCAGGGGAGAGGGGAGCGCCCCCTGCAGGGGAGAGGGGAGCACCACCTGTAGGGGAAAGGGGAGCGCCGCCTTCAGGGAAAAGGGGAGCACCGCCTGCAGGGGAAAGGGGAGTGCTGCCTGCAGGCAAAAGGGGAGTGCTGCCTGCAGGCAAAAGGGGCGTGCCGCCTGCAGAGGAGAGGGGAGCGCCACCTGCAGGTGAAAGGGGGCAATTATTTACTATAAAGCCGGCCACTTATTCTAATCCAATCGTGTGAAACTTCACCGGCAGCGCAAGCCGTCGCCTCCTAATGTAGGGTAAAGGGGAGCGCCGCCTGCTGGGAAGAGGAAAGCGCTGCCTGCCGTGCTCCCCAGGCTTGCCGGTGATTGGGCCACAATGATGGGTCCTTTCCAGAGTTGTAGCCAGGTCTTCTTGTACCCGGAGCAAGAAGCCAAGGTACAATGTAACAAACCCTCAGCAGTGTGAACAAGACTGGTGTAAATAGTGAATGTCGCATTCATTGACAGCAAGCAGAGATCCTGAAAATGACAAGGATTTGAACCACACAGTATATTACAAACCTGTAGCCGGTTTATCTCCTGTGTACCGGCCCTTTTAGATAACTGATGGGTGTAGACAGCGCAGCACGGATCAGATTCTGTACCCCCCCCCCCTTCCCCCAGGGTCCCTCTTCTAGTCCCCCCCCCCCATCGCCGCCATACTCTGTCCGTTCTGCGATGACAGAAGTGGCAGCGCTCTCTCAGAAGTGTCTCGCACGTCTCCAGCGCTCACACAGCGGATTTGTGATTTCAAAGGGAATAATGCAGAAGTTTATTTTGATTTGACGGATCTGGGATTGCGAGCCCCCCGACATCTGAGCCGCGGAGCGTAAACAGGGGGTGATTTAAAGGGGAAAGGTCGAAAAGCCAATGATAACGCAACCAGCGGACCTGATGGCGGTGACATGACATTAGATCTGGTCTGAAGAGCTGACAGTCGTGGCGCTGCCTCGTCTCATGAAGCGCTGGTCTCTGAGTCAGACTGATATCTGGCCCCCCGGACCGCCCGTGTTATACTCCAGTGCAGCTCCGCAAAGAGACCCTCCGAGCCGGAAGAAACAAAGATGGCGGCACCGCGGCCCCGACTACCGGACGCTCACTGTGTATTAGTACGCATCAGCTGCTCTGACCGCCGGCCCTGGTTACTCCTAGCATGGAGTGCCTTGGGGCTCGTTCACAGGACATTTGCGTATTTCGGTCCGTGAGATACGCGCCATTTTTCCTGCATGTATATATGCGTATTTGCTGCACATGCCGGGTTTTCTGCGCACGAATTCACTGCATTTTTTTCATGTACATAAAAAAACACAGATCTGAGTAACCCAATGGAAATCACTGGGGTGTATGCTTCCAAACACAGCGCCACCCTAATGCGTAAGGTTATATGTGGTATTGCAGCTCAGCTCCATTGAAGTGAATGGGAGCTGAGCTGTAAAACCAGATCCAACCTACGGACAAGGGTGGCGCTGTGATTGGAAGAAAGCAGCCGTGTTTTGTTTTTTTTAAACCCTGGACAACCCCTTTAACATCACCCCATAAACTCCATAATGGCTGACTATGGTAGCATCCAGAGAGAAGAGCAGCTCCGGAGCACAAACTGCTGCACAGATGAATAGAGCAGGAGCCCAGAGACGGTGCATCGTCTTATAGTCTCCAAGCTGCGCCCGGGTTTATGAAGTCCCAACGCCGCCATATTTATTGCTCATAAAGTCTGAATGTCCCAGAGTCGTGTCAGTAAAGTCGCGCTCTGCGCTCATCATCATCCGGATTTACGGCTCCCTCTGGACTGTATAATGTTACGAGCTGTCACCTGACCTCATAGTTATGGCCGCTATTATCCTGCTCCCTGGAGACGGAGCACCTGCGGAAGACGGGGTGCGCGGGCTCGGCTGCGCCCGTACAGTACATCAAACGCAGAACTGGTGGCGGATCTCAGTGTTGTGTCCGGGCGCAATGTTATCGGCAGATGCTCTGCAGGACGAGATGCTCTGCAGGACGAGATGCTCTGCAGCTTCCCCCTTGTGTTTTCTCACGACCTTGAAGTGTCCTTCTGATCTCAGATGCTATAATGTGCCGTCCCTCATTCATTGTTCTGTATAGGGGGATCAGCTGCGACCGTTTATTCTGCGATTACACACCGTCCCTCTTGGTCGGCGCTGCCACCACACATGCCTGACATACAGCCAGGCCTCTCCAATTAACCACCATGGCGAATATCTAATTATTAGCGGAGGCGCTCTGGCCGCGCTGTTTTCCAACATCCTCCATCCCAGCTGCTTCCATGCAGCATTCACCCACCTGAGCCCGAGGTCCGGATTACACGCTGATGATGAGGATTGTAGTGATGGACAACAGATGACCTGCGCTTCATAGAAGAAGGCAGATCGGGAGGCGATCACATGACCTCCATGACCCCTAGAGTCGGGCCTATAGTGGGATGGGCAAAAATAATCGCTAAATGAAAATGACGAGGCGCCGCGCCCCCGGGGGCTCCACCAATGCTAGGTTGCCAAATAGTATTTGCAGTTGGATTGAACGTCACTGTGGCGTGAGGTCATCGCGATCTTGTGATGTCATCAGTGAAGGTACTGGATGAATAGGATTTCATCACTGAGGCACGGCAAACCTCTTACCTCACCTATTTGACTGATCCTTTGTAAATTGATCATCTGCATTTGTGCCGCGGTCATATGGGTTGCCTTCCATTGGAACATGTCTTTCATGGGAAGTAAAGCTAATTAATTACGGTGCTCCTTATTGATGTATGAGAGTAACCCCGTGCCTTCTGATGAGACTCCACCCCTGCGGAGCTATGTGAAGAGCGCCAGTATTTTGCAGGATCACACATACAGGAGTAAAATTCTAGACAGTTGGGATTTAATAAGTGCTCCCCCTACTGGAGCCTTCATGTAAGTGCGGCTCAGTTTATTATCCCAAGTGAGTTGGGTGACGAGATTGTTTTCACAATCATCCACTGTCCTGAATAGTATTGACTCATGTTTCCCTTCTGAGGCTTTTTTCCTGTTGGGCTGAATAGGTGGCTTGTAGACTCCTCCTCTGTGGAGCTCCATGTGTACGCTAGTAGACTCCTAGCCATACAGAGCTCAGTGGGTGAGCTTGTAGACTCCTTCCCTGCGGAGCTCAGTGGGGAAGCTTGTAGACTCCTCCCCTGTGGAGCTCAGTGGGGGAAGCTTGTAGACTCCTCCCCTGTGGAGCTCAGTGGGGAAAGCTTGTAGACTCCTCCTCTGTGGAGCTCAGTGGGGAAAGCTTGTAGACTCCTCCCCTGCGGAGCTCAATGGGGAAGCTTGTAGACTCCTCCCCTGCGGAGCTCAATGGGGAAGCTTGTAGACTCCTCCCCTGCGGAGCTCAATGGGGAAGCTTGTAGACTCCTTCCCTGCGGAGCTCAGTGTGGAAGCTTGTAGACTCCTTCCCTGCGGAGCTCAATGGGGAAGCTTGTAGACTCCTCCTCTGTGGAGCACAATGGGGAAGCTTGTAGACTCCTCCTCTGTGGAGCTCAGTGGGGAAAGCTTGTAGACTCCTCCTCTGCGGAGCTCAGTGGGAGAAGCTTGTAGACTCCTCCCCTGCAGAGCCCAATAGGGAAGCTTGTAGACTCCTCCCTTGCGGAGCTCAATGGGGAAGCTTGTAGACTCCTCCCCTGCGGAGCTCAATGGGGAAGCTTGTAGACTCCTCCCCTGCGGAGCTCAATGGGGAAGCTTGTAGACTCTTCCTCTGTAGAGCTCAATGGAGAAGCTTGTAGACTTCTCCTCTGGGGAGCTCAGTGGGGGAGCTTGTGGACTCCTAGCCATGCGGAGATCAGTGGATATCTTGTAAAATCCTCACGTGAATCTAGGTGGGTGGCTTGTAGACTCTTCCACTTGAGCTAAGTGGGTGGACTTCTAGGATCCTTCCCCGTGGTGATCTCTGGGCAGCCTTGTAGACTCCTTCCCTGCACAGCCAAGTGAGTGGTCTAGCAGACCCCTCCTCTGTGGGTTAGTAGGTCGGCCTGTAAAAACCTTCTTAAACCAGTTCATTAAATTCACATCAAAAGTGTAGATTCCATAGATGCAATCAGCTGCTCTGTGGCCCTTGGAGATAGGGGGCCCAATCCTAATTGGTTTCAGCCCATTTGCTATTGGGCGGGGAAACCTTGTGCCTCCCCTCTACAGAGGATCTGTATTATTAACAAGGATGTGGGGAAATGGACACGCGGTTCATGGAATCCATGTAGAGTGAAAAAAATTGGGATTTTCCATCCAGGACAAAAAATCCCAACACCACAGTGGGTGAGGGACCCCGTTTGATCTTTGCTATGGGGCCTCCCTCACCCCACTCATTTAAACTATTGAAGCCCTATATGCAATGTAGATCATGTCACTGCATCATACATAGACCGCTACAATTATAAAGAGGGGTCTGAAAAGAGCTCCCCCTGCTGCTGCCCCTTTGTAACTGCCGGCCCATAGAAGTACAACGTGTGGTTTCTGCTCTATAGCTTATACTGTATATTATCCTGTGGAGGAAGGAGGGGCAGTGAAAAGAATCGTCTTCTCAGACTCCTCCCCTGCAGAACTAATGGGGGGTGGGGATTATAAAAGAAGCCAAAGCAGTCATCCCATGTTGGAGCCTGATACATATTGTAGATCAAGTCATTAATGCATAACTAATGGGCGGAGCAGTTTAAATCATTGTCTTTTCAGACTCTTCCCCTGTAGAGCTAATGGGGTAACTGTAAATAATCAGTCTTCTCAGGCTCCACCCCTGAAGAGCTAATGGGGGAGGGCAGTTTAAATAATCATTGTCTTTTCAGGCCCCTCCCCTGAAGAACTAGTAGGAAGTATATAGTACAACAAACCAAAGCATTCATCCCATGCTGGAGCCTGGTATGCATTGCAGGTCAGTATCACACATATAAGGGTAGAATAACAGGCAGTCAGAGCTCCCCCTGCTGGTGCCCCCTGAAAATGCCAGACTGAAGAAGGTCAATGTGCGATTTCTGCTCTGCTGCTCATAGACTGGGAGAGGGGCATCCATTATCTATCTTTTCTTTATAAGTCACATAAAAACTACCTGCATTGGAAATGAGGCTCAGAAGACAAATGCGCACTTTATTTTTTATGCCTTTTGAAAGCGTGTAAAGACATTGTCAGCTCTCCAGATGTTGGCAATAAACTTGTAGAGCGGGGAGCATGGAGGAGGCCGGGCGCTCGCTGCAGATAACAGAGCTGCGGGCTCCAATAAGTCATCACATGATGGCTGTAATTCGCACTATATGCAGGGAGTGCCTATAGACATACATCGTCAGCCAGGAGCCGTTGTGCGGGATCAATGACGGCGCAACATACCTTTATACGAGGCATATAAAACCTCTGATTGCTGCAGTGTAATAAACTTACAATAAGATTCATCATTTATCTCCAGTGCCGGGAATCATCGCCGAAAACGAGAATCTCATCAGCAAGGTCTGAGAACCGTAAATAACACCCAGCGTGACCTCACGCCGCGAATGTGAGGGAGGGGCCATGCAGCCGCCACCCGAGTGTCCGTCCAGTTTACGGGGCCCAAGTCCAGTGTGAAAACCTGCTAATAGGCTTCGGGTGTAATCATGGCTGGCGTCCTGTCCAGGGGTGCAGGGCACCAGGCAGATGTATGCTGCAGGCGATTGCCCTCATTAGGTCTTCCTGGCCAAATGATCTTCCTCCATGTGGCAAAATCTTACGGAGCTACATGAATCATCCTCCTCCTGGCTCTGCCTCCTCTCTCTTAAAGCTCCAGTCCATCAGCACCTCCCACAACACAATCACTTATTTCTGCTACTGTATTTGTTATGCACTTGGTTCTGGTACTGTATTTATGTACTGAGCTTGGTTCTGGTACTGTACTTATGCTGTGAGCTTGGTTCTGGTGCTGTATCTATGTACTGAGCTTGGTTCTGGTGCTGTACTTATGCTGTGAGCTTGATTCTGGTGCTGTATTTATGTTATGAGCTTGGTTCTGGTGCTGTTTTAATCATATGAGCTTGTTTCTGCCATATTTATGTTAAGATTGTTTCTGCTGTAGTACTTATGTAATGAACTTGGTTCTGGTACTGAATCTATTTTATGGTGCTGTATTTATGATATGAGCTTGGTTTGCTTGGTTCTGGTACAGTATTTATATACGGAGCTGTTCTGGGTGGATTTGCTCCTAAAGTGCTACTTTCTGACGAGCTCAGTATACTGGGAGCTTATTCCTATGATGGGGCTCACAAAAACATTTCATTACAAAGTGTTATTTAACCTGAAGCCCCCGCTGGGTGAGATGTACTAAGACTGGGGGTCTTACATCTGGGAGCGGGGGTCACATACCTCTTACTTCCGCTGTCGGAATCTACTTCAGCTCTGAGCTGGTATATACGTGCGCTATAGTTTGCGCCAGTTACTCAGGTACATTATATAAAACCGTGAAGCTGCAGAGGCTGAAAACCAAGGTGACAAATCCAGCGAGAGACTAAATGTCCTCCTGATTCTGCTGATTCCGCACCAAATCACCGATAGATTCTCCCTTTTGTCTTTCAGTTCATCACCATTTTCAGGATCTCGGTTTGCTGTCAGTAGCAGGAATCAGTCATTGCTCACAGCCAGAGGCGGCCCTGCTCACGGCCGGTCCTGCTCACACTGCTGAGGGGTTGATACATTGTACCCAGTCGGCACACATCAGATCTGTTACAGTGTAGCAGTGCAGGCCATTGTAACAAATCCACAGTAGTGAGAAGTATCCAAGCAGATCGGGTTTTAGCTTCTGTATGTATTCAGTGACTACTTGCTGACAGGAAGCAGAGATCTTGAAAATGATGACGAATTGCTACACAAGGTTTATTAGATAGTTGCTGAACTTTCCATTGCGCAGTGTGTTGGGGGTCTTTTACTGGACACCGGCCCTTTAAGTGCGGACAATCGCATAGATCCCAGTTCTCCTGATATCAGGAAGCATCATGTAAGAAATTTGGCGCACGTTTGCTACAAGATAAGCCACGCCCCTAAAGAGGCATCAGCCGAGGAGGGCTGGAAGAATGTGAGGGTGGTGGAGGGGTGACGGGCGCTATACTTGCTGTGGCATCACCGCCGCATTCTCTGTCCGCCCCCGGCTGGTTGGCGTGGCGGTCCGGACCGCGCAGAGCCGCTCACTGGAGATGTAATGATCCTCTAATTATGATAATCACTCAGAAGATTCATAGTATCGAATGGAGAGAAGAACTCGCTGCGAACCGCAGGAGGCCGAAACCAATCAGGTTGAGCAGTGGGGGCCAATCATCCTCCCAGAATCCTCCACTCCTCAGTCTACTCTTACGTCGCTCTGTGGAGTCGTTGTCTGGGACTTGTAGTTCTCCAGCAGTTGTCAGAGGTTACCCAGAGTGAATGTAGAGGGGGGTCAGTCCGGCTCGTCTTCAGCTGTAATGGGATCTGGCCGGCCGCCCGCTCTAATGTATAGTGAGTGCTGCATGATATGGGGAGCCAGAACCCCTCCCCCATCATGTGGGACAAAGGATCTGCAGACTATTACACCTCTGACCATTAGAGACCTGCAGCACATCGCTCTGCCCCCCCACCTCCTGATGCATAGTGATATATATGCAGATTATTACACCACTGACCTCTCTGGAGATCTGCAGAACATCGCTCTGTCCTCTTCACCTCCTCATACATAGTGATATATCCTGCAGATTATTACACCACTGACAATTAGAGATCTGCAGCACATCGCTCTGCCCCCCCCCCCACCTCCTGATGCATAGTGATATATCCTGCAGACTATTACACCTCTGACCATTAGAGATCTGCAGAACATCACTCTGTCCCCTCTACCTCCTGATGCATAGTGATATATCCTGCAGACTGTTACACCACAGACCATTAGAGATCTGCAGAACATCACTCTGCCCCCCCCCCCCCACCTCCTGATGCATAGTGATATATCCTGCAGGTTATTACACCACTCACCACTAGAGATCTGCAGAACATCACTCTGCCCCCCCTCCACCTCCTGATGCATAGTGATATATCATGCAGATTATTACACCTCTGACCATTAGAGATCTGCAGCACATCGCTCTGCCCCCCCCCCCCCCCCACCTCCTGATGCATAGTGGTATATCCTGCAGATTATTACACCACCGACCTCTCTAGAGATCTGCAGCACATCGCTCTGTCAGTACAGTGGTGAGATATGAGGCTCTGCTGCCTGAGAGCTAAGAGGAAACCGATGGAGTTGTAACTGCAGCTTTGGTTGTGACTAGAGAAGTAACATGTACGTTGCTGGCGTTCTCTGTGTGCGATATATAGACGGACACGGGCGCCTGGCGACGGGGTGAGGGGGAGGGGTCTCATTCCGAGGTTTCGTCCTCTAGATTTCGCTTTTGTTCCGTCTCTTCCGTGATTGACGCGGTAAATTACAGATGATGGCGGCCGGCGCACTAACAGCTTCTGCAGCAGCAGATTCCTGTAATTATACTTCAATTAACCTTTAGCGACTAGTCGTCCGCCACTTACTTTCTGCAAGTTTCTATAGCAACCAAAGCAAAAAGCCGTGCGGTGATCGGGTGACGCAAGGGCATTGTTGTAGTGAAATCTGCGCAGGGCACGGTCAGCGGTAACGAGGGTTACATCGCAGCTGCTGATTAGTGGCCGCACTAGCGTCACCTTTGGTCCGGGTCATATTGGGCCAATTCAACCAGTCACGGTTTGGAGGCGGCCGCAGTCGTATCTAACGCGCCGCGTCCGCTGCGATGAGATCATAGATTCTATAGGATGAATAGACAAGCCTCTTGTGCTGAGGAATGCACGGAGTTAACTATGTGACCCCCCCCCCCCCCCCCCCATTATAGACTCTTCAGATATGGTGCGAACGTCACAGAAGAGATCTGATCTGTAGGACAGCGAAGTCTGTGCAAGTGAGTGACTCCACCAGCAGAATAGTGAGTGCAGCTCTGGAGTATAATACAGCATGTAACTCAGGGGCAGTACAGGATAAGGAATGTATGTACACAGTGACTCCACCAGCAGAATAGTGAGTGCAGCTCTGGAGTATAATACAGGATGTAACTCAGGATCAGTACAGGATAAGTAATGTATGTACACAGTGACTCCACCAGCAGAACAGTGAGTGCAGCTCTGGAGTATAACACAGGATGTAACTCAGGATCAGTACAGGATAAGTAATGTATGTATACAGTGACTCCACCAGCAGAACAGTGAGTGCAGCTCTGGAGTATAACACAGGATGTAACTCAGGATCAGTACAGGATAAGTAATGTATGTACACAGTGACTCCACCAGCAGAATAGTGAGTGCAGCTGTGCAGTATAATACAGGATGTAACTCAGGAGCAGTACAGGATAAGTAATGTATGTACACAGTGACTCCACCAGCAGAACAGTGAGTGCAGCTCTGGAGTATAATACAGCATGTAACTCAGGGGCAGTACAGGATAAGGAATGTATGTACACAGTGACTCCACCAGCAGAATAGTGAGTGCAGCTCTGGAGTATAATATAGGATGTAACTCAGGAGCAGTACAGGATAAGTAATGTATGTACACAGTGACTCCACCAGCAGAATAGTGAGTGCAGCTCTGCAGTATAATACAGGATGTAACTCAGGGTCAGTACAGGATAAGTAATGTATGTACACAGTGACTCCACCAGCAGAATAGTGAGTGCAGCTCTGGAGTATAATACAGGATGTAACTCAGGATCAGTACAGGATAAGTAATGTATGTATACAGTGACTCCACCAGCAGAATAGTGAGTGCAGCTCTGGGGTATAATACCGGATGTAACTCAGGATCAGTACAGGATAAGTAATGTATGTACACAGTGACTCCACCAGCAGAATAGTGAGTGCAGCTCTGGAGTATAATACAGGATGTAACTCAGGAGCAGTACAGGATAAGTAATGTATGTACACAGTGACTCCACCAGCAGAATAGTGAGTGCAGCTCTGGAGTATAATACTGGATGTAACTCAGGATCAGTACAGGATAAGTAATGTATGTACACAGTGACTCCAGCAGCAGAATAGTGAGTGCAGCTCTGGGGTATAATACAGAATGTAACTCAGGAGCAGTACAGGATAAGTAATGTATGTACACAGTGACTCCACCAGAATAGTGAGTGCAGCTCTGGAGTATAATACAGGATGTAACTCAGGATCAGTAATGTATGTACACACTGACTCCACCAGCATAATAGTGAGTACAGCTCTGGAGTATAATACAGGATGTAACTCAGGAGCGGTACAGGATAATTAATGTATGTACACAGTGACTCCACCAGCAGAATAGTGAGTGCAGCTCTGGAGTATAATACAGGATGTAACTCAGGAGCAGTACAGGATAAGTAATGTATGTACACAGTGACTCCACCAGCAGAATAGTGAGTGCAGCTCTGGAGTATAATACAGGATGTAACTCAGGAGCAGTACAGGATAAGTAATGTATGTACACAGTGACTCCACCAGCAGAATAGTGAGTGCAGCTCTGGAGTATAATACAGGATGTAACTCAGGCGCAGTACAGGATAAGTAATGTATGTACACAGTGACTCCACCAGCAGAATAGTGAGTGCAGCCCTGGAGGATAATACAGGATGTAACTCAGGAGCAGTACAGGATAAGTAATGTATGTACACAGTGACTCCACCAGCAGAATAGTGAGTGCAGCTCTGGAGTTTAATACAGGATTAAAAAGATTAAAATCGATAAATCGCCAGGCCCAGATGGAATACACCCAAGGGTACTAAGGGAACTAAGTGACATGATAGCTAGACCACTATTTCTTATATTTATGGACACTATAGAGACTGGGGTTGTACCATCAGATTGGCGCATTGCCAATGTGGTTCCAATATACAAAAAGAGGTCCAAAAGTGAGCCTGGTAACTACAGGCCGGTAAGTCTCACTTCAATAACTGATAAAATATTCAAGGGGATTCTGAGAGACGCCATCGATGAGCACCTCAAGGAGAACAAGGGAATAACTCCTCACCAGCATGGATTCATGAAGGGTCGCTCATGTCAGGCCAATCTGATCAGTTTCTACGATGAAGTAAGCTCTAAGCTGGACCAGGGAGAATCTATTGATCTTGTATATCTGGATTTCTCTAAAGCCTTTGACACCGTGCCACATAATAGGCTAATATACAAAATGAGGCAGCTCGGACTGGGCGAAAACGTGTGTAAGTGGGTAAAGAACTGGCTCAATGATAGAAAGCAGAGGGTGGTAATAAATGGTTCGTACTCTGATTGGGCCACAGTCGCTAGTGGGGGCCACAGGGCTCAGTATATTTATCAACGACCTGATAGAGGGGCTGCACAGCAAAATATCAATATTTGTAGATGATACAAAATTATACAATATAATTAATGCAACGGAGGACAAGGTGCGGCTACAAACGGACCTGGATAAGCCGGGGGATCGGGGAGAAAGTGGGAAATGAAGTTCAATGTGGATAGACAGGCTGAACTGGATGGACATCGTCTCCCATCAGCCTATCAGACTGTCACTGTGTGGGGGTGCAACTCGGGATCAGCGCCGACTATAAAGTAATTAACAACAGCAGTTCGCACTATAATGAAGGGGAAGGAGGGGGTAAACCCGGGAGGGGGTGGGGTGGGGTGGGGGCCCTGGGTTCGGGTTGGGTCCCTTGTTGGATTTTTCTTCCACACTTGTCGCAGCATGCTCTATTTTGCTGTGGAATCCGCGCAGACAGCGCCCACTGATGTAGATGGAGGCGTCTGACGGGCAGCCCATACACAATTAACAACGGTGCGGGTAATACAAACAACAACATAATCCTGTGCTGCAGCGACCGCCTGCGAGCCTCCGCAATCCAGGTAAGTGCCGCACGCAGGGCCACCGGCCTTCCCTTGGAAGGACAGACAGAGGCCGCAGCGCGGGCACTCTGAGCAGGTGGCGTTGTTGTTGGCGCATTTCATGCCCAGCAGTGGGATTCTCTCCTCTCTTACGGGGAAGAAGTGCAAGATATTTCAAAACTCAAACCGCCACTGGCGAAAACCAGCCGCCCTCCACTACCGGTGCCCCATCGTACTAATTACTAGGTACTGGCCGTGGAAAGTACGTTTTTTTCTCCTGTGGCGTTTCATCTGAGCCGTTATGCGTATCTGAGAGTCCATTTTGATTTTTGGTTTTAGAGCGAGATCCTTATTATAGGGATCTGCGGAAGATCAGAAGAACTACTAACCCCAGCAACACAACTCAGGGGTACAAGACAATGCCGGTGAAACATGGCGGCCCCCGTCCTGTATCACATCTTGTATCCAATCTAGAGGCGGTACAACAGGGTACTAGAGCCTCCATCCCCGCCTGTATCACATCTTGTATCCAAGCTAGAGGCGGTACAACAGGGTACTAGAGCCCCCATGCCCACCCATATCACATCTTGTATCCAAGCTAGAGGCGGTACAACAGGGTACTAGAGCCTCCATGCCCGCCCGTATCACATCTTGTATCCAAGCTAGATATGGTACAACAGGGTACTAGAGCCTCCATGCCCATCCGTATCACATCTTATATCCAAGCTAGAGGCAGTACAACAGGGTACTAGAGCCTCCATGCCCACCTGTATCACATCTTGTATCCAAGCTAGAGGCGGTACAACAGGGTACTAGAGCCTCCATGCCCCCCATATCACATCTTGTATCTAAGCTAGAGGCGGTACAACAGGGTACTAGAGCCTCCATGCCACCCGTATCACATCTTGTATCCAAGCTAGAGGCGGTACAACAGGCTACTAGAGCCTCCATGCCCCCCATATCACATCTTGTATCTAAGCTAGAGGCGGTACAACAGGGTACTAGAGCCTCCATGCCACCCGTATCACATCTTGTATCCAAGCTAGAGGCAGTACAACAGGGTACTAGAGGTTATATCAGTACTGGAGCGTAATAAGAGGAGCAGCTGATATCACTCACATATATAATGTCGGAGGGGGGGGGGCAATAGATTATAATTAACTGTTATATGATCAGTCTCTTTCCATCCTGTAATGGCTGATATCAGGGAGTAACAGCTTGCATCCATTGACTGCCAGTCTCTCTACAATTATAGGCCCATTTAGACGCTACGATTATGGCTCAAAATTCGTTAAAAGTGTCGTAAGTTAGCGATAATCGTTAGGTGTGAACGCGCCCCTTGTGCACTCCGCGTTGGTCGTTCGTTCGTCGCAGTCCCTCAGTCCGCCTACAATCCCTCGTTCGTCGCAGTCCGTCAGTCCGCCTACAATCCCTCGTTCGTCGCAGTCCGTCAGTCCGCCTACAATCCTGCGTTCGGACGTTCGTTTATCATTTGGTTTACATGTAAGTCTTTCAGTCGTTTCCGATCTTTACCTCCTTTCTCCCCTCACTGACGGCCGCGCCATTCACACACAGTGCCGCTCAATTGGGATCGAATTCCGAGCGAAAATCTCTAAAAGGCCCTTTCCTCTCCTCCGCTCGTGGCCCCTCGTGTCTCCGGCTGCCGCCGTCTTCCCACCGCGTGGCGTCTGCGGTTTCTTGTCTTTTGGCCCAATATCTGCGTTTTCGCCAACCTTTTCCGTCTTGTCCTCGCGCAGCAGATTTTGCTACGAGGCTTATTAATTGCGCCGCCCCCCGCTGGCATCGCACACCAGTAAGAACATGATTGGGCCGTTTGCGCTTCGGCTGAAACCGTTCAATTTCTGTTATGGTGAAACCGACGAGGATAATATAGCGGATGTCAGCGGCGGGATGCAGTAGTAACAATGACCCCCAAAGTAGTAATAGTGTCCCCGTTTGTGGCCCCTTTAGTAATACTGCCCCTGTTAGTGGCCCCAGTAGTAACAGTGACTGTGACCCCCATAGTATCCACAATAGTAATAGTTACCCTGTTTGTGGCCCCAGTAGCAATAATGACCCCCCATAGTGGCCCCAGTAGTAATAGTGCCCCATTTGTTGCCCCATTAGTAAGAGCCCCCCTCACTGTAGTAAAAGTGCCTTTGTAGTGGCCCTAGTACTAACAACAACCCTCATAGTGGCCTCAGTAGACATAGTGACCCCAATATTAGACCCCCAGCCAGCTGACAAGCATTTCACTTCATTTTAGCAGCAGCAGTGCCGCTGTGGCCCGATCAGGGGCCACACTGACCCCAGTGCGGGACATGCCTCCTGCCGCTCAGGACTGGGGGACACAATCCTGGATGGTTGGGGGGCCTGTATGGAATATACATAGTGGAGGAGCAGCTTGCGGACAGAATTGTGAGTGCAGCTCTGGAGCTCTGATGAGGCTGGCGGTCCCATCCTGGTGTCTTGCGGATGTCGGGCGGCGGTTTCTCTGGAAGCATCTGCGATTACGTGATTTTGATTCCACTTGTTTTCTGCATACAGAAGAGTCAGTGAAGTGAGCGGGCGCGGCGGCGGCGGCGGCTGCATGCGGCTTTTCATTTCCAGCTTTAATGACAGGAGAAATTGCTTTGTGCTTCATAAATGGACGGCGAGTCCCTCCGAGCGCAGCGTCATGTGATCTCGCCACGCAGCCCCCAGAGCCCAATTAATCAATGGCAATTTTATCATCTCCTTCTCCGTAATTAGTCTCGGGCTTGGGAGATCGCGTTACGTGTGGGGGCTAAAGCACATTTCCAGCGCACGTGAAATCGGAACCGCCCTCGCTCCCAGACCAAATCCATCATGTGCGCGATGCGGCTGAGCCGCGGCCGGAGGCGACGCCCCCTCCTTGCAGACAACGCCGGGCACTCAGCTTTTACCAGGTCCTGATAGGCTTTGTGACGTGGCAGTAGCTGCTGTTGGCGGCTGCCACGTGCGGAGGGAATATTGCGTTCGCGCTCCGGTCGGCCTCGCGAATTACAACAGAAATGGATTTCTGACCTGGATATTGCATGTGTCACTTTTCCATCAGCGCTCAGTGACAGGATGATTAGGGGCCGCCGCTCTCCTCTGCCGGCCGCTCCTCTCATCAATTTCACCGCGGGGCTCATCTATCACCAAAAAATGGACATTCATAATAATACATTCGCCGTATCGATCGCCTCATGGCGCCATTTTTTTCTGTGCTGTTTTTCTTTCTATTGCAATGAGTTAGATGATAATGTATCCAGATATGTAACACCTGCGTCCGCCGCATCCGGCCCTCCGGGGTCACCTGGGACACGTCCACATATTACAGCATCGTGCCAAATGAAATGCATTATGGGAATGACCCCGTCAGTATACGACCCCTCCCCCCACTTCATCTTACCCCCAAGATTCTCCATATTTCGGTCCCTGCCTTCCATACTGTCACCCCATTTCATATATGCTCTACAGGTATCACTTGGTTGCTTTGCGTGTGTACATCACTGAGGGTGAAGCAGGGCCCCGGGGGTGAAGGGAGGACCGTGAGGGGGCAGACTGTAAGGACAACCTCTGAGGAATGTCCCAGAAATCACTGTACTGATCCGGAGTTACATCCTGTATTATACTCCAGAGCTGCACTCACTATTCTGCTGGTGGAGTCACTGTGTACATACATTACTTATCCTGTACTGATCCTGAGTTACATCCTGTATTATACCCCAGAGCTGCACTCACTATTCTGCTGGTGGAGTTACTGTGCACATACATTACTTATCCTGTACTGCTCCTGAGTTACATCCTGTATTATACTGCAGAGCTGCACTCACTATTCTGCTGGTGGAGTCACTGTGTACATACATTACTTATCCTGTACTGATCCTAAATTACATCCTGTATCATACCCCAGAGCTGCACTCACTATTCTGCTGGTGGAGTCACTGTGTACATATATTACTTATCCTGTACTGATCCTGAGTTACATCATGTATTATACTCCAGAGCTGCACTCACTATTCTGCTGGTGGAGTCACTGTGTACATACATTACTTATCCTGTACTGATCCTGAGTTACATCCTGTATTATACTCCAGAGCTGTACTCACTATTCTGCTGGTGGAGTCACTGTGTACATACATTACTTATCCTGTACTGATCCTGAGTTACATCCTGTATTATACTCCAGAGCTGCACTCACTATTCTGCTGGTGGAGTCACTGTGTACATACATTACTTACCCTGTATTATACTCCAGAGCTGCACTCACTATTCTGCCGGTGGAGTCACTGTGTACATACATTACTTATCCTGTACTGACCCTGAGTTACATCCTGTATTATACTCCAGAGCTGCACTCACTATTCTGCTGGTGGGGTCACTGTGTACATACATTACTTATCCTGTACTGCTCCTGAGTTCCATCCTTCATTATACTCCAGAGCTGCACTCACTATTCTGCTGGTGGAGTCACTGTGTACATACATTACTTATCCTGTACTGACCCTGAGTTACATCCTGTATTATACTCCAGAGCTGCACTCACTATTCTGCTGGTGGGGTCACTGTGTACATACATTACTTATCCTGTACTGCTCCTGAGTTCCATCCTGTATTATACTCCAGAGCTGCACTCACTATTCTGCTGGTGGAGTCACTGTGTACATACATTACTTACCCTGTATTATACTCCAGAGCTGCACTCACTATTCTGCCGGTGGAGTCACTGTGTATATACATTACTTATCCTGTACTGACCCTGAGTTACATCCTGTATTATACTCCAGAGCTGCACTCACTATTCTGCTGGTGGCAGCAGGGATTGCTGGGAGATTTCAGCTCTGTGCTACATGTTTTTCGCCCGGGATGTTGGGATGTGATTAGTTTATGTTGTTCCTCTTTCTTCCTCCGTGTGACGCTCTTTCTCTTCCGTTTTTCAGGTCTCGCCATCGCCAGCGCCCTCATCGATATATCGCAACAAAAGTCCTTGGACTGCAAAGACAAAAGTTCATGTGTTCGGAACCGGAAGCCGCATCCCCCGACCAGACAAGGGACTTGTGTCTGAGACCTCCCCGGAGCTGGAGGCTCGTCACAATGTATCGTTTTTGTTTTTTCCTTTTTGAAAAAAAAATTTTTTTGTAAAACTATCTAACGGCTTCCAGCGGGAGACGAGATCCGAACGGGCACCGCGGATCTGCCGGACGTCTGCAGGTGACTTTCCAGAAGCCGCAGGAGGTGGAGAACGACTGCATGAAAAGTCTTACGGACTGGGTGATTTCAAAAAAAGGAGCGGGGGAGGGGCGGGGCGGAGGAGCGGCATCTGGGCGTCTTTGGAACTGCGCCAGAAGGAGCCGGCCACTGAATGAGTTAAAGGGACAGTGTCGGATTTAGACCTACGTGTAAATACCGTGTGCAGCTTGGGGTCCGCGGGCCGCGGATTACGGGTTTGCAGCATGTCCGTAATCGCTGACGGATTCTTCGGGAGGAATCGGGGGATGAGCAGGCGCTGCCCGGACTTTACGAATCTCTGTAAATCGTAAAAGGGACGCAATACACGCACCAAACCTATTTAATACGGTAGATGGAGGAGGAGTTCACCACTTGACCTGGGCGGTTTTTTTATACGTTTTTTACGTTTTTATTCTATTTTTTCCGTTTTCTTTGGGTGGAGGAGGGGTCAGTGCAATAAACCGCAGCCATGGGAGAGATCACCCTGTGCGCCCTCGGACGTCAGCGGCGCTGCTGCCTGCTAATGGGCATAGCTGAGTTTCCCGGGTAGATGATTGGCGCAGCTGTGTGTACAGGTGGCTGTGCAGGTCCCGGGCGCGTGGGCATGCCCCGGTTGTCAGGTTCTGGATCCATGTGATGCCCTGTTTTGTACCCCGGAGGGCGCTCCTCTGTGGGCTCTGATGGCGATGCATGCGGCGCCGGCGCAGAGTCGTATATTTCGGTGTTTTCTTCTTTTGTAACTCAGCTTGTCGTGCTGACATGTACAATACTCTATATATAGGACACAATGTACAGTTTATAACAGCGCCATATACAGGAATCGCCATCCGCCAGAAATGCGACCGTGTTCCAATAAAACGTGTTTCTCTCTATCAATATCTGCGACTTGTCTCTTTCCCCGCCACCCAATGCCAAGGGTCCCCGGGGGTCCGATGCCCTCTACGTCACACGGAGGGGCTCCTCTATTGGCAGGGAGAGAATACAGACTGCACTGACGCTGGGTTACATCATGCCTCATGATCAGCTCCCCTCCAGAGCTGCATTCACAATTCTGTTATGACCTGTCTTGTACTGCACTCACCTCCAGAGCTGCACATATTACACTGACAGTGTGTCTTTGTACTGCACTCACCTCCGGAGCTGCACACAATATACTGATGGCCTATCTTGTACTGCACTCACCTCCAGAGCTGCACACATTATACTAATAGCCTGTCTTGTACTGCACTCACTTCCAGAGCTGCACACATTATACTAATGGCCTGTCTTACATTGCACTCGCCTCCAAAGCTGCATATATTATACTGACGGCGTGTCTTTGTACTGCACTCACCTCCAAAGCTGCACACAATATACTGATGGCCTGTCTTGTATTGCACTCACCTCCAGAGCTGCACACATTATACTAATAGCCTGTCTTGTACTGCACTCACTTCCAGAGCTGCACACATTATACTAATGGCCTGTCTTGTATTGCACTCGCCTCCAAAGCTGCATATATTATACTGATGGCGTGTCTTGTATTTCACTCACCTCCAAAGCTGCACACAATATACTGATGGCCTGTCGTGTACTGCACTCACCTCCAGAGCTGCACACAATATACTGATGGCCTGTCTTGTACTGCACTCACCTCCAAAGCTGCACACAATATACTGATGGCCTGTCTTGTACTGCACTCACCTCCAAAGCTGCACACAATATACTGATGGCCTGTCTTGCACTGCACTCACCTCCAAAGCTGCACACATTATACTGTTGGCCTGTCTTGTACTGCACTCACCTCCAGAGCTGCACACATTATTCTGCTGTCATGTCCTATATTCCAGCCAGATTGGAGTATAAGACCTGATACAGCTTTGGATGTGACTGGAGAGTAAGCTACAATGTGACTCAGGTTGGAATTTAAGCCTCTGAATACAATTTTGACACAATGACAGCAAGCAGAGATCTTGAAAATGAGGAAGGACTGATGCAGAAAGTGTATTAGAAAGTTGCAAAACTTCTTCTGATACCTTACATTTCAGAACCGCCCCTTTAACCCTTTACAGCACAGGACGTAAACTTCAGTCTTGGCGTGGAAGCAGTTCCCTCCCCAGGGTGTACACTTACGTCCTGTGGATGGTGCCGACCCAGAAGGTAGCATATCACCGCTGTTAACCTCTTACATGCCACGATCAACATTGATTGTAGTATATAAAGTAACAAAAAAAGGTAAAAAACAGCCAAAATGCATCTTTTGTTCATTTCGCCTCCCCCCCCCCCCCCAAAAAAAATGCAATGAAAGCGAATTAAAAAAGCCATATAAACCCCAAAATGGTACCAATAAACCCACACAGCCCTGACTGAGCCCCGCCCACAGCGAAATGAGAAAGTTAGAGTACTGCAAAGGCAGCAATGGGGAAAAAAATCCAAAAAACAGCTTATTGTGCAAAAAGCGTTAGTAGAGGTTCTACAACACCCGAAAAATCTACCAATAAAGCTACAGCTCGCTGCGCCAAAAACACCCACCCCGCCCCCGGCCGCGCCAACACCATCCACCCCGCCCCCCGGCCGCGCCGGCAGGAGGGTAAAGAGGTTATGGCTTTAGACAAGTGGAGGTGAAAATCCGGTTCTTAGGACCAATGGAGGCGGCGTCACTAAGGGGTTAAGGATGTTCACCAGTGTGTGTGGCACGTATCCCGCCTCCATCGATGTGCTGCGGCTTGTCGTGCGCCCGCCCCTGTAATGCCAGCAGCGGGCGACGCTCTGTGCGCAGACTTGTCTGTAATTGGCACATTCTCTGGAACCTCTTATACTTCAGCCAAGTACATTAATTAACTTCATTTACAGCGAGTGACGATGTCAGCGCAACGAGTCAACGGGTCTGGTTACCAAGGCTGCAGCGCGGGCGTCTGCACGCCTGTTATATAGCGGCCGCACATCCTGCAGCGGCGTACTGTATCCTATCAGTACAAGTCCCTGCAGCTACAGACTGCGCCACGGTGCGAGAAGGCATTAGTGACCACAACCAGCGACGTCTGACTAGAACTGTCCGTGTGAGCAGATAGCGAACCCGCAGGAAATGGCATCAACATTCAGTGCAGGAGACCCCACACGTATATCCTGCAGGTCAGTGCAGGAGACCCCACACGTATATCCTGCAGGTCAGCACAGGAGACCCCACACGTATATCCTGCAGGTCAGCGCAGGAGACCCCACACGTACATCCCGCAGGTCAGCGCAGGAGACCCCACATGTACATCCCGCAGGTCAGCACAGGAGACCCCACACGTATATCCTGCAGGTCAGCACAGGAGACCCGACACGTACATCCCGCAGGTCAGCGCAGGAGACCCACAGGTATATCCTGCAGGTCAGCACAGGAGACCCCACACGTATATCCTGCAGGTCAGCGCAGGAGACCCCACATGTACATCCCGCAGGTCAGCACAGGAGACCCCACATGTACATCCCGCAGGTCAGCGCAGGAGACCCCACACGTACATCCCGCAGGTCAGCACAGGAGACCCCACAGGTACATCCTGCAGGTCAGCGCAGGAGACCCCACACGTACATCCCGCAGGTCAGCACAGGAGACCCCACACGTACATCCTGCAGGTCAGCGCAGGAGACCCCACGCGTACATCCCGCAGGTCAGCGCAGGAGACCCCACACGTACATCCTGCAGGTCAGCGCAGGAGACCCCACACATACATCCCACAGGTCAGCACAGGAGACCCGACACGTATATCCTGCAGGTCAGCGCAGGAGACCCCACACGTATATCCTGCAGGTCAGCGCAGGAGACCCCACACGTACATCCTGCAGGTCAGCGCAGGAGACCCCACACGTACATCCCGCAGGTCAGCACAGGAGACCACACACGTATATCCTGCAGGTCAGCGCAGGAGACCGCACAGGTATGTGAGAGCAGAAGACCACCAGACAACTCTGTTAACACCAGGACACTGGACACAGCGCTTCACCTGGGCTTGTGAGGTGGCTAACTGGGCCCTAGAGGACTGGCAGCATGTGTGGGGTATGATGAGTCATGGTACCAATTGTTTCGGGCTGATGGTGGGCTCATGTGTGGTGCAGACCCCATGGACCCCAGCTATCAACAAGGCCCTGTACAGACTGGTGGTGGCTCCATATTGGTGTGCGGTGTCCTCATGGCATGGGTTGGGTCCACTGGTGTCCACTAGGTTTCCTGCTTGGTGACCATTTGCAGCATTTCATGGACTTCATGTCCCCCACAATGATGGGATATTCCAGCAGGATAATGCCCCATGCCATCCGGCCCAAGTGGTCCAGAAGTGGTTGGAGGAGCATTCTGGACAGTTTTATGAATTGTGCGGCCGGCCCAGTCACCCGACATGAGCCCAATGCAGCACTTATGGGATGTGATGGAGAGGTCCATTCACCCCTGAGATCCTGCACCTACAAATACCCCGCAGTTGTGGGGGGCATCCAGACGGGTCAATATCCCTCCAGACGTCTTACGTCCACTTGTGGAATTGGATGCCATATCAAGTTACTTTGCTGGGCCAGCGGGATCCTTCATGTTCCCATCCCATGACTTTTGGCATGTCAGTGCAAATTGATATGCCTGTAATTCCTGTTGAAAAACGCAGAGCATTTCAGTAACGTGAAGACGACCTGAAGCTCAGCTGTTTGTGCCGCAGACTTTTCCCTCCTCCTAATTCACTAACAGGTAGGTATAGTGGAGCTGCAGCGAGTCACCGTCCCTACAAGCCTGCTCGCTCACACTACACTTGCCAACCCTCCTGTAGTCGGCCTTGCTTCAATCAGTGCCGATGCTGCTGTAATCACAGGACTGTAGCAGCTAGTTTGCTGCCTCTATAGGCGGCTTGTCATCCCACGTTTGAGACGTTCATGTTCCTTCAGCTCGCAGATGACCTTCTATTAACGTAAGAACCTTATGTGGATTCCAAGCAGACCACCAGAAACCTACATCCAAATTTGCGCGGAGGGTCTTCGGATCTTCTGGTGGATTCATCCACAGTGTAATACTACAGTTCAAGTGAATTCGCCCCTCGGGGTCATTGACCTGCAGACTCGGGGGGGGGGGGGGGGGGGGGGTTGTCCGGCTTCAGCCGCAGGACTTCTCACTACTCGGCGTACTTTATTTAGGGCTGGTAGTTCGGAGCCTCGCGCAGCGCAGAGAAGATTACTTATTTATATTTCCAGCGTGACTCTGGGCCAAGGTGACAACACGAAGAAATTCCGCAGAAATAAAACAAGTCCAATCTGCTTCCAGCGCGGCGTTGCTCCCGGTTGTCAGGCGGCGCACGTTAGCTCAGTGACATTCAAGTTGATGGAAAAGAAATTCAATTACACAGAACAACAAGAAAACCGGAAAATAGACTGCTGTAAACAATAGAGCCTGGAACAAGGGGGGTCGGGGAACAAGGGGGGTCGGGGAACAAGGGGGGTCTGGGAACATGGGGGAACAAGGGTGGACCGGAAACAAAGGTGGCCGACAACATGAGAACAAGAAGAGATAGAGAACATGGGGGATAAGGGGGGACTGAAACCAATGGGGGTGTGAGGGAGGAATGAGAACATGGAGGAATGAGGGGGGGAACCAAGAACTTGGAAGGACTGAGAACATGGGATCAAGAAGAAAGGAATGAGAGGGGTGATAATATTAGGGACTGAGAACATGGAGGAACAGTATAGGAAACCTAGAAAACAGAGTGTGAAGGATGACTGAGAACCCCAGGAATCCAGAAAAGGAGGAATCAAGAACGTGGAGAAACAGGAGACAGAGAATATAGGAGGACAACGGGGAACCAAGAACATAGCGGAAGGAGAGACTGAGAACACAGAGGTGTGAGGGGAACTGAGAACCCAGAGCAGAGGAACCAAGAACATGGAAGAACAAGGGGAGACAGAGAACACAGGGGAATATGGGGGGCCGAGAACACAACAAACAAAGAACATAGAGGAATGAAGGTCTGAAAAGATGGGATCAAAAATACGGGGCACTGAGAACTCTGGAGAACAAGACAAGGCGAGGCTTAGAACACGGGGGACTAATAACTCCAGAAAACCTGGGGGAGTGAGAGCTGCGTAACGAGGGGGGACTGAGAACCAGGAGGACCGAGGACACGGGGGGGATTGAGGAGGGAATGAGCAAACGGGGATCTTGATAACAGCAAAGGACAACACTGTACCCCGTCCCCTATACTTTACACCACACTGTACCCCATCCCCTATACTTTACACCACACTGTACCACGTCCCCTATATATTACATCACACTGTACCCCGACTCCTATACATTATATTGCACTGTACCCCATCTGCTATGCAATACACTGCACTTGTCTACCATTTCCTATACATTACACTGCGCCCCGTCTCCTATAGATTACATCGCACTGTCTCCTGTCTCCTATACATTACACCACACTGTATCCTGTCTCCTATACATTACACCACACTGTACCACGTCCCCTATACTTTACATCACACTGTACCACGTCCCCTATACTTTATATCACACTGTACCACGTCCCCTATACATTACATCACACTGTATCCTGTCCCCTATACATTACATCACACTGTATCCTGTCCCCTATACATTACACTACACTGTACCCCATCTCTTATACATTACATTGCACTGCATCACGTCTCCTATACATTACACCACACTTTACCCGGTCTCCTATACATTGTATTGCACTGTACCCCGACTCCTATACATTATATTGCACTGTACCCCATCCTCTATACATCACACCACACTGTACCCCATCTGCTATACAATACACTGCACTTGTCTACCATTTCCTATACATTACACCACACTGTATCCCGTCTCCTATACATTACACTGCACCCCATCTCCTATATATTACATGGCACCGTACCCCATCGCCTATACATTACACCACACTGTACCCCATTCCCTATACATCACACCACACTGTACACCGTCCAAATAGCAAGTACCCTAGAGAGACCATCCTGCACCCCATCTAATGTATGTGATACACTGGGCGCCCCTCATGTTTTTGTGTGGCGGTGATCTACAGTAACAGTGAGGGGCGCTGGTGCCCATGTCAGGCTTATGCCAGTAAAGGTGTTCAGCACAGTTGTCACTTCCCTTCCCCCGCTCCTCCTGACAGCCCTTCATCCATATTGTCAGCAGGGGGCGACACTCAGCACTGGTGTGATGGGAGGGGCATTCAGGATACAATCTAGGGCTGAAGTGGGCGCTGTTCTACAATTGGCGCCTGTACCATGTGACTCGGGATGGGTCACTATAGGCAGCAGCTGGACTTGCCCTTTAACACCGGTGAAGCGGTCGGACGTTCTGCTGGCTGTGGAGCTGCGGGTTCAGCCGGGCGCTGCGCCGTTCACATGGATCGCGGATTTTGCTTTGTTTCTTGTTTTCGGAGAATCTATTTTCAAGGTTGAGTTCCTCATTGAGAAACATTGCGCCAACTGAGAATACGAAATCTCTTGTGAAGTTGAGATGAAACCCGCCGGCCGCGGCGACCAAGAAGCCCGATGAATTGTTTAAGTCAGCGGCCGCCTGGAAAAACACTTCACAAAGCAGCATTAGCATTAACCATGTGCTTCGCGGCGGGACGCAAGAGAGAAACGGTCTCCTGGGCTTACCGAGCGCACGACCGACTCATACAAACCAGCGCGCCGCCAGGAACGGCCGGCGATTAACTACAAACTGCAATCAGCCCCGCAGCGGTGGAGGGGGCAGCAGGGGGCACTAATCAGAGGAGACCCCCAAACGCCAGGCACTCCGAAAGTCAAGAAGACGCAGCGCCAGGATCCAGCAAACCTCCCAGCATTCAAAGCAGGTGATGGTCGGTGTCATGTGCAGCTCCTTCTACGACACCCCCATCATTATGGGCTACCATACAGTGCCCATATAATGCCATCATACACCACCCAGATAACGCCATCACACTGCCCAGATAACGCCATCATACACCACCCAGATAACGCCATCACACAGTGCCCAGATAATGCAATCACCCAGTGCCCAGATAACGTGACCACATAGTGCCCAGATAACGCCATCACACAGTGCCCAAATAACGCCATCAAACAGTGCCCAGATAACGCCATCACACAGTGCCCAGATAATGCCCTCACACAGTGCTCAGATATTGCTATCACACAGTACCCAGATAACACCATCACACAGTGCCCAGATAACGCCATCACACAGTGCCCAGATAATACCACCACACAGAGCCCAGATAACACCATCACACAGTGCCCATATAACGCCAACACACAGTGCCCAGATAACACCATCACACAGTGCCCAGATAAAACCATCACATAGTGCCCAGATATCACCATCACACAGTGCCCAGATAACACCATCACACAGTGCCCAGATACCGCCATCACACAGTCCCAGATAACACCATCACACAGTGCCCAGATAACACCATCACACAGTGCCCAGATAACACCATCACACAGTGCCCAGATAACGCCATCACACAGAGCCCAGATAATGCAATCACCCAGTGCCCAGATAACACCATCACCCAGTGCCCAGATAACACCATCACCCAGTGCCCAGATAACGCCATCACACAGTGCCCATATAACGCCATCACACAGTGCCCAGATAACACCATCACATAGTGCCCAGATAACGCCATCACACAGTGTCCAGATAACGCCATCAAACAGTGCCCAGATAATGCCATAACATTGTGCCCAAATAACGCCATCACACTGCCCAGATAACGTCATCACACAGTGCCCAGATAACATCATCACACAGTGCCCAGATAACGTCATCACACAGTGCCCAGATAACGCCATCACACAGTGCCCAGATAACGCCATCACACAGTGCCCAGATAACGCCATCACAGAGAGCCCATATAACGCCATCACACAGAGCCCAGATAATGCGATCACACAGAGCCCAGATAATGCGACCACATAGTGCCAAGAGAACGCCGTCACAAAGTGCCCAGGTAACGCCATCATACAGAACCTAGATAACACCATCGCACAGTGCCCAGATAACACCATCGCACAGTGCCCAGATAACGCCATCACACAGTGCCCAGATAATGCCATCACACAGTGCCCAGATAACGCCATCAAACAGAGCCCAGATAACGCCATCAAACAGAGCCCAGATAACGCCATCACACAGTGCCAAGAGAACGCCATCAAACAGTGCCCAGATAACGCCATCACACAGAGCCGAGATAACGCCATCACACAGTGCCCAGATAACGCCATCAAACAGAGACCAGATAATGTCATCACACAGTGCCCAGATAACGCCATCAAACAGAGCCCAGATAACGCCATCACACAGTGCCAAGAGAACGCCATCAAACAGTGCCCAGATAACGCCATCACACAGAGCCGAGATAACGCCATCACACAGTGCCCAGATAACGCCATCAAACAGAGACCAGATAATGTCATCACACAGTGCCCAGATAACGCCATCACACAGTGCCCAGATAACGCCATCAAAGTGAGCCCAGATAACGCCATCACACAGAGCCCAGATACCGCCATCACACAGAGCCTAGATAACACCATCACACAGAGCCTAGATAACACCATCACACAGTGCCCATATAACGCCATCACACAGAGCCCAGATAACACCATCACACAGAGCCCAGATAACGCCATCACACAGAACCCAGATAATGCAATCACCCAGTGCCCAGATAACGCGGCCACATAGTGCCAAGAGAACGCCATCACAAAGTGCCCAGACAACGCCATCATACAGAACCTAGATAACACCATCACACATAGCGCAGATAACACCATCACATAGTGCCCAGATAACGCCATCACACAGAGCCCAGATAACGCCATCACACAGAGCCCAGATAACACCATCACACAGTGCCCATATAACGCCATCACATAGTGCCCGTGTAACGCCATCACACAGAGCCCAGATAACACCATCACACAGAGCCCAGATAACACCATCACACAGTGCCCATATAACGCCATCACACAGAGCCCAGATAACACCATCGCACAGTGCCCAGATAACGCGACCACATAGTGCCAAGAGAACGCCATCACACAGTGCCCAGATAACACCATCACACGGTGCCCATATAACGCCATCACACAGTGCCCATATAACGCCATCACACAGAGCCCAGATAACACCATCACACAGTGCCCATATAACGCCATCACACAGTGCCCAGATAACGCCATCACACAGAGCCCAGATAACACCATCACACAGTGCCCATATAACGCCATCACACAGTGCCCATATAACGCCATCACACAGAGCCCAGATAACACCATCACACAGTGCCCATATAACGCCATCACACAGAGCCCAGATAACACCATCGCACAGTGCCCAGATAACGCCATCACACAGAGCCCAGATAACACCATCGCACAGTGCCCAGATAACGCCATCACACAGTGCCCAGATACCGCCATCACACAGTACCCAGATAACGCGACCACATAGTGCCAAGAGAACGCCATCACAAAGTGCCCAGATAACGCCATCACACAGAACCTAGATAACACCATCACACAGTGCCCAGATAACGCCAAACAGTGCCTAGATAATGCCATAACATTGTGCCCAAATAACACCATCACACAATGTCCAGATAACACCATCACACAGTGCCCAGATAACGCCATCACACACTGCCCAGATAACGCCATCACACACTGCCCAGATAACGCCATCACACACTGCCCAGATAATGCGACCATATAGTGCCCAGATAACGCCATCACACAGTGCCCAGATAACGCCATCAAACATTGCCCAGAGAACGCCATCAAACAGTGCCCAGATAATGCCATCACACAGTGCCCAGATAACGCCATCACACATTACCTAGATAACCCCATCATAGTGCCCAGATAACGCCAAACACTGCCCAGATAATGCCATAACATTGTGCCCAAATAACGCCATCACACAATGTCCAGATAACACCATCACACAGTGCCCAGATAATGCCATCACACATTTCCTGGATAACCCCATCATAGTGCCCAGATAACGCCAAACAGTGCCCAGATAATGCCATAACATTGTGCCCAAATAACGCCATCACACAATGTCGAGATAACACCATCACACAGTGCCCAGATAACGCCATCACACAGTGCCCAGATAACGTCATCACACAGTGCCCAGATAATGCCATCACACAGTGCCCAGATAATGCAATCACACAGTGCCCAGATAATGCCATCATACAGAGCCCAGATAACGCCATCACACAGTGCCCAGATAATGCAATCACACAGTGCCCATATAACGCCATCACACAGAGCCCAGATAACACCATCACACAGTGCCCATATAACGCCATCACATAGTGCCCATATAACGCCATCACACAGAGCCCAGATAACACCATCACACAGTGCCCATATAACGCCATCACACAGAGCACAGATAACACCATCACACAGTGCCCATATAACGCCATCACACAGTGCCCAGATAACACCATCACACAGTGCCCATATAACGCCATCACACAAAGCCCAGATAACACCATCACACAGTGCCCAGATAACGCCATCACACAGTGCCCAGATAACGCGACCACATAGTGCCAAGAGAACGCCATCACATAGTGCCCAGATAACGTCATCACACAGAGCCCAGATAACGTCATCACACAGTGCCCAGATAATGCCATCACACAGTGCCCAGATAATGCCATCATACAGAGCCCAGATAACGCCATCACACAGTGCCCAGATAATGCAATCACACAGAGCCCAGATAACGCCATCACACAGAGCCCAGATAACGCCATCACACAGTGCCCAGATAACGCCATCACACAGTGCCCAGATAACGCCATCACACAGTGCCCAGATAACGCCATCACACAGTGCCCAGATAACGCCATCACACAGTGCCCAGATAACACCATCACACAGTGCCCAGATAACACCATCACACAGTGCCCATATAACGCCATCACATAGTGCCCATATAACGCCATCACACAGAGCCCAGATAACACCATCACACAGTGCCCATATAACGCCATCACACAGAGCACAGATAACACCATCACACAGTGCCCATATAACGCCATCACACAGAGCCCAGATAACACCATCACACAGTGCCCAGATAACGCCATCACACAGTGCCTAGATAATCCCATCATAGTGCCCAGATTACGCCATCACACAGAGCCCATATAACGCCATCACACAAAGCCCAGATAACACCATCGCACAGTGCCCAGATAACGCGACCACATAGTGCCTAGAGAACGCCATCACATAGTGCCCAGATAACGCCATCACACAGTGCACAGATAACGCCATCAAACATTGCCCAGAGAACGCCATCAAACATAGCGCAGATAACGCCATCACACAGTGCCCAGATAACGCCATCACACAGTGCCCAGATAACGCCATCACACAGAGCCCAGATAACGCCATCACACGGAGCCCAGATAACACCATCACATGGAACCCAGATAACGCCATCACACAGTGCCTAGATAATGACATCACATAGTGCCCAGATAACGCCATCAAACAGTGCCCAGATAACGCCATCACACAGAGCCCAGATAACGCCATCACACAGTGCCCAGATAACGCCATCACACAGTGCCCAGATAACGCCATCACACAGAGCCCAGATAACGCCATCACACAGTGCCCAGATAACACCATCACACAGAGCCCAGATAACACCATCACACATAGCGCAGATAACGCCATCACATAGTGCCCAGATAACGCCATCACACAGTGCCCAGATAACGCCATCACACAGTGCGCAGATAACGCCATCACACAGAGCCCAGATAACGCCATCACACAGAGCCCAGATAACACCATCACACAGAGCCCAGATAACGCCATCACATAGTGCGCAGATAACGCCATCACACAGAGCCCAGATAACGTTATCACACAGTGCCCAGATAATGCCATCCGCACAGAATTTGCCGCGGAAATCCGCTGCGGCTAAGCCGGCAGAAGCCGCTGCTGCGGCACGGATTTGCCGACCGCAGCATGTTCATTTTTTTTCCCCCGCTACAGCCGTGCTCTCCTTTATGGGAGCGCCGGCCGTAGCAGAATAGCGAGCGGCAGGGCAGCTTCAAAACCGCCTGTCACTTTAAGAGAAAACTCCAGCCATTGTCTAGCATTACTCTGCAGACCCCGCCCCTCGCTATAATCCTTCCAATATTGGGAAAGCTGACTTATCACATGACTGACAACAACAATGTGCGACCCAACAACAACTCACTGTCTTAAGAAAATTGTCACTAGGATGAAAAACACCAACTGCAACAATGACTCCAGGGGAGGGGTCCTCACAGAGCAGGCAAAGGGGTCCTCACAGAGCAGGCAAAGGGGTCCTCACAGAGCAGGCAAAGGGGTCCTCACAGAGCAGGCAAAGGGGTCCTCACAGAGCAGGCAAAGGGGTCCTCACAGTGCAGGCAAAGGGGTCCTCACAGTGCAGAAAAGGGGATTCTTTCGGAGCAGAGGAGTGGTCCTTACAGAGCAGGAATAGAGGTCCTCACAGAGCAGAAGAAGTGGTCCTTACAGAGCAGGCAAAGGGGTCCTCACAGTGCAGGAGAGGGATCTTCACAGAGCAGAGGAAGGGTCATCACAGATTAGGTAGGGGTCTTTACAGTGCAGGTAAGGGGTCCTCATAGCATATCCACTGCTAGAATGCAGATCCTCAGGAAAAAATATTCAGCTTTTCTTTTTTCTGTCTGGGAAAGATGGGTGATAGCCAGTCAGGTGATCTCAGCTCAGGAGTGTCACCCATCCTTCCCAGACCACTGAATGCCCAATTTACCTACTAGTGCAGCAGTACGTTCCCCACTCCAGTATTACCACAGTCACTGATACATCTGCCATTCAGGTCTCTGGGAAAGTGGGATGATCAATATCTCTACACAAAGGCATAAATGATTTACTAACGTTAGGACATAACAGGAAACACTTTGTTTCCGCCGTTCATGTCACGGTATATAACACCTCGGCTGAGCCGGCAGCCTCCTCGCCACGCAGATGGCAGGAGGGGGGGTCTGGACTTTTTTCATTAGCAGCGAGCGGCAGAGGTGCCACGACCTGCGGTCTCCGCTCCCTTCTCTGCGCTATCACATAATTGAGAGTGATTTATCTGGGTCAGGTGCTATATATGTGACTCTGAGCGTTTATCGCATTTGATGGCGAGTGGCGGATCCTGCAGATAAACTGGTCGCTGCTGACATTTCAGGTGAAATTGCAATAAGAATGAGCAGATTGTCGGCGGCGCCTTTTATCACGAGGTCTCACGTGTTCAGAGCGGTGTGCAGACACCTGGAGGTCCGGGATGAAGATTAATATTTCTCTGTTTATTCACACATCTATCTGGAAGCGTCTCCCACCGGGACCTGATAGCAAACGGATTCATCATTTCCGTCTTGTGTGCGCTGCAGATGGCCCGCACACTATGCATGCAGGTGGCTATGACCCAGTGCCAGGCTCATACGGAAAAGGCACACGATATGGCGCCTGGAACCATCAGATGATAATTCTTCAGAAATATAGAATTATGTTGTTTTTTTTTGCAATGTGCGTGTAAATGTGTAAATGTGGTCAAGACCGCAATAATCAAAGCAGATCAAACCCGAGACTATGCAGTCCCGCAACCAACGTCCAGACTGTCAGCTCAGTGAGACAGGAGTCAATTATAAAGACAACTAGATTTTCTATTCAGGGGTGGAGCAGAGAGGTGATGAGGAGCTCGGGGGAGGAGCAAGTGGAAAGTTGATTAGAAGCTCAGGGGCGGAGCAGATGGAAAAGTAATGAGGAGCTCAGGAGCAGAGCAATTAGAAACATGAGAGGTTCAGGAGTGGAGCAGATGGAGAGCTGATGAGGAGCCCAGGAGCAAAACAGATGAAGAAGAGCTCTGCACTTAGAGTACATGGAGAGTTGATGAGGAGCTCAGGGGCAGAGCAGATGTAGATATGGTGAGGAGCTCATGGAGTAGTTGGAGAGGGGATCAGGAGCTGAGAGGGAAAGCACATGGAAAGGTGATAAGAAACTACTTACCCAATCCAACACTGCCACTTCTGGTCCGGTCCTGACATCGGATTACGCATGCGAGTCTCCCTCCACCTTCCATTGTTGGTGACCTCTCAGAGGTCTGTCAGTTCGGATCATTTTAATAAGAAAGCCAGCCCCCTTTGCTGACTATCAGAGGGTGAAGGAAGACTCTTAACCATGTGATCACACTTTTAACAAGTTAATACACGAAAGATAAAAGCCAGATGAAGCTGCCAATGTCTCTGCTCCCTGGAGACAATCTCATGTATATGGAGCTGTCCTGACTCTACTGCAACTACTGATTTCCAGATGAAGTAGAGGACAGAGACATCTGGAGCATGATGCAGGGGAAAACAGAGAAGACTGAAGAAGGGGAAAACAGGGGAGTCAGAAAGAGGAGGCAGAGTCCAAAAAAGGAGAAGAGGGTAACAGAAGAGTCTTTAGGAAACAGAGAACAGAAAAGTTTGAAGAAGAAGAGAGAGAAAGGAGGAGTCTAAAGAGTTGAACAGAGAAGTCCAGCAGAGGAAATAGGACAAGAGGAGGACGACAGGGAAACAGAGAAGTCCGAAGGAGGAAGACGGGGAGCAGAGGAGTCCAAAGGAGGACGACAGGAAAACAGAGGAGTCCAAAGGAGGGCGACAAGGAAACAGAGAAGTCAAAAGGAGGACGACAGGGAAACACAGGAGTCCAAAGGATGATGACAGGGAAACAGAGGAGTCCAAATAAGGAAAACAGGGAAACAGAGGAGTCCAAAGGAGGACGACAGGGAAACAGAGGAGTCCAAAGGAGGACGACAGGGAAACAGAGGAGTCCAAAGGAGGACGACAGGGAAACAGAGGAGTTCAAAGAAGGACGACAGGTGTCATGGAATATAAAGTGTTACGTTTCAGAATGTAATAAGTGTATGTTTCTTTCCTTGTATTGGACTATTGACCCTTAAATAGAAGACTAAAACCTATGCTTTGCAGTGTCAGGAACTAGGATTTTAAGATGAGAAGTCAACAGACAAATTAAATAAGGCTAAGCTATGTTAACAGAGAAGATACGCAACTATAGCAGAAATATTGTCTAATGCAACAGCATGATCCTGACTTAAGTAATTTCTATGTCTGAGACAAGCCTTAAGAGGTTTGAGACTATTTGGTAGATGTCAATAAGCCTTATGATCAGTCAGATTTGTCACCTATGTAACACTAATCTTTGCACCAAGTAACCCTTGAATCCGCCTTCTTCTTTCTGTATAAGAGTTGGTAATGTTGATAATAAAGTAGAATTCATTGATTCTCATGGAGAAGTGTCTTGACATAACATGGAGTAATTTCATGCTATTGATAGATAATTGCTAGCAAATCTTCTCATCACGGGCTTCCATATCTACCAATTTGGCACCTGGCAACGAGGTCATCAGATCGGCACCAGTGTGGTCCGATAACACAGGGAAACAGAGGAGTCCAAAGAAGGACGACAGGGAAACAGAGGAGTCTGAAGGAGGACGACAGGGAAACAGAGGAGTCCAAAAGAGGATGACGGAAAAACAGAGGAGTCCAAAGGAGGACGACAGAGAAACAGAGAAGTCCAAAGGAGGATGACAGGGAAACAGAGGAGTCCAAAGGTGGAGGACGGTGAAACAGAGGGGTCCAAAGAAGGATGACAAGGAAACAGGGAATCCAAAGAAGGACGACAGGGAAACAGAGGAGTCCAAAGAAGGACGACAGGGAAACAGAGGAGTCTAAAGGAGGACGACAGGGGAACAGAAGAGTTTAAAGGATTAGGGGGGGGGGCAGAGGAGTTTGAAGGAGAAGGATGGGGAAACAGAGGAGTCCGAAGGAGGAGGACAGGGAACAGAGGAGTCCAAAGGATGAGGGAGTGGGGACAGAGGAGTCTGAAGGAGGAGGGAGAAACAGAGGAGTCCAAAGGAGGAAGTCAGGGAAACAGAGGAGTCAGAAGGAGGAGGACAGGGAAAGAGAGGAGTCTGAAGGAGGAGGAGGGGAAATAGAGGAGTCTAAAGGAGGAGGAGGGGGAACAAAGGAGTCTAAAGGAGGGGGTCAGAGGAGTCCAAAGGAGGAGGGAGGGGGATCAGAGGAGTCCGAAGGAGGAGGACAGAGGAACAGAGAACTCCGAAGCAGAAAAGTTAAAGCTGATAATGAATTGAGTAGTCCAAAGGAGGAGTAGAAAAGAAAAGAGAAATCGGAGAAAGAGGATGGGGGAACAGAGGAGTCCGAAGGAAGAGTGAGGGGGAGCAAAGGAGTCCAATGAAGCAGGTGTTACACCCATAGGGCGCACCAAAGCGCCATGCTTCAGCATACTAGACTCATGGGCACACATAACATATGGAATGACAAACAAGTAAAACACGCACCTTGCATACTCGCACGCATAAACAGATGGAATAGCTATCATATGTATGAGGTATTGGTTCATGAGTTGGCCAAGTCACTTAAGTCTGCGACCCCATGTCACTGGTCCCTGTTGTTTCGCAGATCCCTACTCTAATGAGGAAACTAACCCCCACGAATCTTTCCTGCATGCAGGGCAATCGCCCCGATAGGGACAGCCCCGCACTGGAAACTATGGACCTTACTCGTCCTAGATGGCAAAAGACCCAAGCAGCACCGGACACAGTTCACGCCATATATCTGGCAACCAGCACAGACACACAGGACACCTAGCATGAAAGCAAACACAAGGGGGGATGAGGCTTGTATTTAAGTGCAGCAGGCTAAAGGGGATTGGCTGGCTGGAGAAATCCACACCCAGCCAGCTCAATTATCCCTCAGCTGTGGAAATGTGCTCCTGGAAACCCATAGTGCTACAGATCCCAGAAGCAGAACCTAACAGTACCTCCCCTTTAAAAAGAAGGAGCCTATAGACACTTAAGGCAAGGATTTTTTTTTTTAAACTCCTTCAAACCACACACATGTACAGGACTTATATACAAATGGCATGACACCAAGGCAAAAATGACAAATAAGTAGGAGTAACAAATTGTGCACCTCTAAACAGAAACTCTGTGCCTCACATAACCGACCTCAGTCACAGAAGTCTGCAAAAAGAGTGCACAGCCCAGGGGGAAAAAAGAAGGCAAGCACTCCTACTGATACAGCGTAGCATAGCACTTATGGGCCTAAAACAAGACATACAGCACATACAACTATCACATATCCATATGGGCCTAAAACAAGACATACAGCATGAGAGGACCAAAAACACAGGTACATACACACAGGGAACTGAAGCAAAGGGTATACTGTGAACAGGACTTACAGACAGACATAACCAAAAACAGAACAAACACAAGACACTCACTTGTCTTAGTAAGGGATAGAACAGGATACAGACTATGTCTAGCACAATGTTATTGGCCGATGATTATGCCATGTTCGTCCTGAACTGCCAGTGGGACACTGGGATCACATGGTACAGGGGCAGTCAGGACGGATGACTTGCTTGGTGTACAGGTGGCTAGACACAGAAACAGACAGATAAACATGACCCTAGCGTCCGCCTACCAACAGACTAAGGGGACAGGATAATGCCCGGGCGTCCGCCCACCAATGGACGGGTAGGACAAACAAACAAGAACCGGGCATCCAACAACCAGTGGATGGATGCACTAAGATGGACAAAATGACGCACAAGACTTATCCATATGGACCTAATACAGGGCAAAGCTATACACGTATGACAGATAAGGAGAGGGTACAGAACAAAGGCACAACACACAGGGAAGCAGCACAAATGCTACACATACCTCCCACCTGAAACGTGTACATTCTGTTACATACAGTTCACAGAAGAACTTAGGAACTCAGATGGAACACGAAAACTGCAAACTGGACTCATGGACAAACATACCACACACACAGAAGAGTGGCCCAAACGACACACATATCTCTCACCTGAAACATGTATATTCTGTTCTGCCTTCCACACCCACGAACTGGAGAAACTCAGACGGAACCGCAGAACTGTGAAACGGACTTCATACTCGTGGATGGATACAAACCAATGACTGACAAGTGCTCAAAACACTCACCTGCATACCTGCACACATAGCCAGATGGAATAATTATACGATGTATGAGGCATTCATTCGGATTTTAACCAAGATACTTAAGCCTGTGAGCCCAATTCAAGGGTCCTTGTTGTCTTGCGGGTCCCTACTCTAACAAGACATCTAACTCCAGGAAATCTGCCTACAAGCAGGGTGATCGCCCCGATAGGAACGGCCCTGCGCTGGAATCTAAGGACCTATCTCGCCCAAAGATGGTAAACGAGCCAAGCAGCACAAGACACAATTCACACCAACACAGCATGGAAAGCATACACAACTGAATAGGACTGTTCACACCACATCTCTGACAACCAGCTCAGACACACAGAACACATCGCAGCTCACACCCATAGAGCAACAAGTATAATTGTAAAAATACAAGGGGGGATGAGGAAACACACTCCCTCCAGGCAGAGAGATGATATTTATGTGCAGCAGACCAGAGGTGAATGGCTGGTTGGAGAAATCCACACCCAGCCAGCTCAATTATCCCTCACCTGTGAAGGTGTGCTTCTGGAAACCCATAGTACTACAGGTCCCAGAAGCAGAACCTAACAGCAGGATGAGAGAATAGCGGAGTCAGAAGCAGAAAAGCTAAAGCTGACAATGAATTGAGGAGTCCAAAAAAGGAGGAGGAAGGAACAGAGGAATCTGAAGGAGGATGGGGAACAGAAGAGTCCGAAAGAGGCGGACGGGAGAACAGAGGAGTCTGAAGGAGGAGGATGGGAGAACAGAGGAGTCCGAAGGAAGAGGAGGGTAGAACACAGAATCCAAAGGAAGAGGATGAGAAAACAGAGGCGTGTGAAGGAGGAGGGCGGGAGAACAGAGGAGTGCGGAGGAGGAGGACAGGAGAACAGAGCAGTGTGAAGGAGGAGGACAGGAAAACAGAGGAGTCCAAAGGAGGAGGGAGGGAAAACAGAGGAGTCCAAAAGGAGGAGGGCAGAAGAAATGAGGAGTCCAAAGGAGGAGGGAGGGAAAACAGAGGAGTCTAAAGGAGGAGGATGGGAGAACAGAGGAGTCCGAAGGAGGAGGATGGTAGAACACGGGAGTCCAAAGGAAGAGGATGAGAAAACAGAGGCGTCTGAAGGACGAGGACGGGAGAACAGAGGAGTGCGGAGGAGGAGGACGGGAAAACAGAGGAGTCTAAAGGAGGAGGCAGGGAAAACAGAGGAGTCCAAAAGGAGGAGGGCAGGAGAAATGAGGAGTCCAAAGGCGGAGGGCAGGAGAAAACAGGAGTCCAAAGGAGGAAGATGGGGGAAAAGAGGAATCCGAAGGATGATGGGGGGGAAAGGGTGTGGGGAATCCAAAAGAGAAGGGAGGGGAAATAGAGGAATCCAAAGGAGCATGGAGGGGGAACAGAGGAATCCAAAAGAGAGGGGAAGGGAAACTGAGGTGTCTGAAGGAGGAGTGGGAACAGAGAAGTCTGAAAGAGGAGGGAGGGGGAACAGAGGAGTCTGAAAGAGGGAGGAAGGGGAACATTAGACTCAGAAGCAGAAAAGCTATAGCTGATAGTAAATTGAGTAGTCCAAAGGAGAAGGAAGGAACAGAGGAATCCGAACAAAGAGGATGGGGAAACAGATGAGTCCAAAGGAGGAGGGCTGGGTAACAGACGAGTCCAAATGAGGAGGTAGGGGGAACAGAGAAGTCTGAAGATGGAGAAGGGGGACAGAGAAGTCTAAAGGAGGAGGAGGGCAGAGGAGTCTGAAATAGGAGGAGGGGGAACTGATTTCCCCATTAGTCATAAAGTGTTCGAAGTTATCTTACAAGATGTAAAAGTTTATTACGAGACGACAAGACTCATTACTATTCGTTATAATATCCAGGATTCTGCCGTCCTCCATTTATGTTATTGTACACCTGGTTATATTCAGCCACAGTACACAGAGTACAGGAGGACATCGGTGCTCAGCCCCCGCCCGTCGCTGCCCTCTCATATCCTGGATGGATGAATTTCACGCACATTTTGGGGACGATTGTAGGAATTAATAAGAGAGAAATCCCTGGGATGACATAACCGCCGCTCTCTGTTGATGGTGGATAATGAAGCGTCACAGCGAGAGGTCAATCAGCGGCCGCACTTATAGAGAAGAGGAAAACTCCACACGTCCCCAGAGCTGCCGCCATCACTCCACCAGCACAACCGACTCCATAAATGTCTCATAAAGTAGATTACAATTTACTGAGACGGAGGGAAACTCAACCAGGATGATAACAGGTCGCGCTCAGGCGGCGCTGCGCACAGTGTATAGAGAAGTGCCACATAATCATATACGTATATATATCTATATATATACAGTACTGTGCAATAGTCTTAGGCAGGCGTGGAGAGAATGCTGCAGAGTAAGCCTAACTTTACTTGGGTGAGTGCGATATCGGACCATGAATCACATGGTGCGATGCTGCCGCCGACCCCATTGCAAACAACAGGAGGTGCAATGCGAGGGCACACCCATAGATAGGACGTGCTGCGATATGTTTCTGTAGTGGCCCAGTACATCTATTCCTGACCCCTCCATAAATGTCATACGTGTAATGCCTTGTGTTGGAGCGCTGTGCAAAAGTGTCTTGTCATTCTGTTATGTGTATTGCACAGCTGCAGTAAATCAAGAGTTAAGCGTCTGCAAAAGTGTGGGTGGTGTGTCCAATGTATCAATTTGTCTTGTCATGTAGTATGAGTGAGGAGATAAATATGAGTCCTGGTGTGAGTTCTGGGCTTCCATCCTGTGGTCTCCAAGAGGTTCCACTGCTTCGGGGTTATTGAGAGGCCTTGCAGACATAAGAGAGGACATGAGAGCAGCATGTGCTTCGCAGCACACAGCAGAGGCCTTGCAGACATAAAAGAGGCCTAAGATCATGTGTTGTCGGATATTTAAGAACGGTGACCAGAGGCTTATTTGCCAATGGACAGACTTTATGGACTGTGACGGTGGATGTGACGGTATTGGTGCACCTTGTCTCCACCGGAAGAATGGGTGGAGACATGAGTTGGGAGTCCTCAGGTACAGGGTACGCCTAGGTGATGGCCAGAGCTGGGGATTGGCTGGCGCCCCCCCCCCATTCACCGCCCATTCCCCTAGACCAGGTCACACATCTGGCAGCCAGACTCCCTGCTCTCAGCATTCATGTCCCCCCGGCGACATAGCAGCAGGCGGCTCCACTGTAAGACACTGATAGGGGAGCATAGAGTTTTTAGCTGCTGCTGAGAGACGCAGACACACTGTGGCATGGCCCTGGCAGCTGACACATGTTGCCTCTCTCCCAACCTGAGTGGCGCTACAGCGGGGAGAAGAGTGTTTCGCCGGCAGGGGGAACCATGGAGGCAGACCGTGACGGCATGCAGGATGACAGTGGGAAGCAAATTGTCAGCAGTAGGGGAGCAGAGCTTTAAGCGTGGCACCGGAGCCGGGAGGACAGTGTCAGCCTGGCCCAAAGCAGCAAGCGCAGGGAGAACGATAGCGGAGAAGAAGTTGGCAGCTGAGGAGGGCGTTATCAGGGCAGTAACTCGGCAGGTCTCCACCCATATTTGAGGTGGAGACAAGATGTACCAGTACCGGATGTGACTAGTGATTAGTTGTTGATATGTACACTGGTAATGTGGAAGTCAACATGGTGTACTGGCCATGCGGGGTTAATAGTCTGCATGTACCTGTATAGCAGAGCACTTTGTGGAAACGCTGTGTGCAAAAAAGAAGCTATAGTATGGAAGTGATGGATTTGATGTACTTTATGCACCCCCAGTGCGTCGAGCCTGTGAGTAGGCGGAGCTCTAAAGTATGTATAGACATTCTGTAGTATGTGCAGACGGCACCTACAGTGAAGGACGGTAACCCGAAAGATGGATGTGCCTTATCGTTTTAAGAGTTAAGAATGTGCAATGCTGTTTAAAATCTATGCAACGTTCAACCACCGAGCCGTCCGGTGGAGCGGAAATAATATACCAGGCTTAGTTTAGGAAAAGTTTATTTTTATAAAAAATCTGGCCTCCATCTCCGTCTGTCAGCTGCTGCACCACCCTGAACCTGTTGTCGCACTGCCACCCGCAACACACCAACTCCATTTACTGAAATGCAGCCCCAAACTTGTAAGGAGCTTCCATCATGCTTCACTGCTGCCTGCAGACACTCATGATTGTACCGCTCTCCCCCATGCTTCACTGCTGCCTGCAGACACTCATGATTGTACAGCTATCACCATGCTTTATTGCTGCCTGCAGACACTCATTATTGTACTACTATCCACCATGCTTCACTGCTGCCTGCAGACACTCATGATTGTACCGCTCTCACCATGCTTCATTGCTGCCTACAGACACTCATTATTGTACCGCTCTCCACCATGCTTCACTGCTGCCTACAGACACTCATTATTGTACCGCTCTCCACCATGCTTCATTGCTGCCTGCAGACACTCATTATTGTACCACTCTCCACCATGCTTCACTGCTGCCTGCAGACACTCATTATTGTACCGCTCTCCACCATGCTTCACTGCTGCCTGCAGACACTCATTATTCTACCGCTCTCCACCATGCTTCACTGCTGCCTGCAGACACTCATTATTGTACTGCTCTCCGCCATGCTTCACTGCTGCCTGCAGACGCTCATTATTGTACTGCTCTCCACCATGCTTCATTGCTGCCGGCAGACACTCATCGTTGTACTGCTCTCCACCGTGCTTCACTGCTGCCTGCAGACACTCATTATTGTACTGCTCTCCAGCATGCTTCACTGCTGCCTACAGACACTCATTATTGTACTGCTCTCCACCATGCTTCACTGCTGCCTGCAGGCACTCATTATTGTACTGCTCTCCACCATGCTTCACTGCTGCCTGCAGGCACTCATTATTGCACCACTCTCTCCCATGCTTCACTGCTGCCTGCAGGCACTCATTATTGTACTGCTCTCCACTATGCTTCACTGCTGCATGCAGACACTCATTATTGTACTGCTCTCCACCATGCTTCACTGCTGCCTGCAGACACTCATTATTGTACTGTTCTCCACCATGCTTCACTGCTGCCATTTTTCTGCACCCCAGTTCCCCTGTGTCTTCATTCATAGTTGAGTTGCTTGGTCTTGTTACTATGTCTTTTTTTGGCCACAGTTCTTCAATGAAGACCACTTCTGGACAGACTTCACTGAACAGTAGATGGATGTACCTGGTTCTGAGCTGATGGCACTGCTGGACATCTAATTTTGAAGGGAAGTAAGCATGATGTGTCTTTCATCTGCTGCACCAAGTTTCCGCTGCGTCTGCGGTTCTCAGCGTTGCCCATTTCTTTGTTCTTCTTGAACAGCACATCTTGACACCCCAGTTTGCTGTGAAATCTTCACCTAGAAGAGACCTTGCTGATGCAGTATAACTACCTTGTGGCTGTGCTCAGTCTTGCCTCGGTGTATGACCTGTGACATGAAACTGTCTTCCACAACCTCACCTCTGTAGCAGATTTTGGCTGTTCCTCACCCAGTCTTAAGCCTCCTACACAGCGGTTTCTGTTAATGACTGTGTTTCTACCTCCATATGAAGATGATGATCATTATCACTGGTTTGGTATAATGGGTTAATCATACACCTGACTATAATCCTACGACACCCCTGACTGCGTGCGAGTGTACCGAGAAGATCTGACGAAGGTGAAGGCGTCACAACAAATACCGATGGGATCACATTTCTCTTTTCTTTGGTCACTTTGCATTTTGTTAATTGACACAAATAAACTCTGACCATTTCTTTCTCTGCAGCAGGTTTTTCACACCCGCCTTACACTTTTGTACAAAACTGTATATATAGAGGTGGTACTGTGTGTAGTCCATAGACATCAGTATATATTGTATGTACAGATATATAATAAGTGGACATATGGCACTGTGTGGTTTCTTGCTCTGAGGCTTTGGGTGTTCCTCACATAACTGGAGGCATCAGGTGAATCTGTAACATTTCCATTTCCATCCGTGGGATATAATATCCTATATCAGGGCGGCCTCATTACTACAGAGATGGGTGTCACAATGTCACATCATGTGCAGCGGCGCTGTGTAGCGGGCAGGTAATGCGGTCCCAGCTGTGCTGATGCGCTGCGCGTTACGCCATATTTCAATTCTGACTCAAATTAAGATGTGATGTGATTTCTGTTTTTGCTGGGGCCGAGGGCTGAGAGGAGCAGAGCAGAAGGTGCCACAGCCTGCTGGCCTTCCATATGTTTTGTAATAGAGGATGGATTAAGTCTACTGTGGGCCCCGGGCTGTATGAAGAATGTGCGCCCCAGTTCAAAGTTTTAAAATGATCTGACACTTACTACAAAGATAAGGTATATGAACTGAGCTTAAGGCATAGATATGATAACCAAACCGAGCTTACTACATAGGTACAATACCAGAAGCAAGCTTACTCCATAGATACAGTACCAGTACTAAGTTTACTGCATGGATACAGTACCAGAACCAAGCTTGCTACAAAAATACAATACCAGAACCAAGCTTACTACACAGATACAATACCAGAACCAAGCTTACTACATAGATACGGTACCATAACAAATCTTAGTGCATAGATACAGAACCAAGCTTACTGCATAAAAATATACCAGAACCAAGCTTGCTATAGAGATACAATACTAGAACTAAGTTTAATACATGTATCAGTTACGAGAACCAAGCTTACTGCGTAGATATGGTACTAGAACCAAGCTTACTACACATATCTGGTATGAGAACTGAGCTTATTGCATAGATAGGATACCAGAACATAGCTTAATTGATAGATATGGTAACAGAAACAAGCTTGCTGCATAGATACGGAAACTGAAAGGGTAGAGACACAGATTAGATATTAGACAGTGAGGGTGATCAATGAGTGGAACAGGTTACCACAGAAGGTGGGGAGTTCTCCTTCAATGGAGGCTGGACAGACATCTGTCTGGGATGATTTAGTGATCCTGACCCGATGACCCTGGAGGTCCCTTCCAACTATATGATTCTATACATAAATAATGTAATAAGCTTGGTTCTGCTACCATATCTATGTAGTAAGCTTGGTTATGGTATCATATGATTGTAGTAATCTTGTTTCTTTTACCATAACATATAATACAATAACCAAGCTTACTACATAGACACAATACCAGAACTAAGCTTACTGCATAGATGGAGTTCCAGAACCGAGCTCTGTATAGATCCAGTAATGGATCCGTCCACTTTTGCAGTATACTTGGATATATTTGGAGCCGTGGTGCCACTCTTGCCTACGGTCGCCTACGGTCCGTTGGGGTCACACTTACTATTATTATATGAGCCGAACAATGAAAATAATGGAACCGCTGAACCGGCACTTAAAGGGAAACAGTCGCCTGCCTAAACTAGCTGATGGTGATAGGGAGCCGGCTGCTATATTTCTTATACTCACCCGCTTCTTGGTTCCCGCAGCGCCCGCCTCTAAAGCCCGTGTGCCTCTTTTCAGAGTCATGTGCGTGCGCTCGCCCATAGACTGTAATGGGGTTTGTCTGGCTTCTGTTGGGTGGCAGCGGTGCAGGACCCAGGGGCACTGCCACGATAAAGTGACTATTATCACACAAGGATGAGCCCTATTTGGACGCACGCAGCGCAATGTATCTCTGAACGGTGGTCAGACATTATTGTGGTCGTCCGTAATGGATGTGACAGTGAGCCAATGAAATTCATGCCTCAGAAATAAGGCCGCATTTACACGGGCGAGAAAAACACGCAAGTTCTGCGTCATTGTGAGATGCTCAGATACTCGTGCTGCGCTATAATAACTCAGTATTTAGGCCTCTTTCACGCGGACGACAGCGATTTTGCGTCTTTGTTCCCGCGATATCGCTGCTTGTTTGTGAGAGTAATCTCGCATCGCAGTCGCTTGCGATAAAATCACACGATTGTTTATTGCAAAGTTCTAAAGGACTTAGTAATGTTAACAACGATGACATGAAAATCGCAAGTTCGCGCGATGCAATAAACAATGAGGCTCCATGGGGAAACATGGGCTACTACAAATCGTAGCAAGATAGAGCGTGGCGCAATTCTTTTTCTCGCAAGATAGCATCAGAGAAAACATTGCTAATGTGAAGGAACCCATTGGAAAGCATGGGCTTTACATGCATACGTTTTCTCGCGCTATTGCATCGCCGCAACATTGTGCGGTTTTGTGGCCCGTGTGAAAGCAGCCTTACTATGGGTCTATTTACATGAGCGATGTTTCTCTCAGAGCGATGCTGTGAAAGAAAGAGCGCAGGATGTCCTGTTTGTTGAACGATATCGCCCATTATTTTCTATAGGGGCAAATAAAACCCCCCTCATTGCGCTCCCACGCCGCATAAAAATTGCATGTTTGCAGGTGTAGTGGCCCAAAGTCTATATATCTGGCCCCTCCATGTCATGTCTTTTACGTGGATGCACTGTGCAAAGTGTCTTGTCTGCTGTCTGTGTATTGTACAGCTGCAGCTTGCAAGAGGTTAATGTCTGAAGGTGGCTGGAATATGTCTGAAAAAAGTAATAATATCTGTCTAGTCACCTGATGTCTGTATCCTATGAGTGCTTGACAGCAAGGTGACGGTCTGTCATCTTCAATGGTTGAGAAAGGAGTGAGAAGGTACTGGTGTATCTTGTCTCCACCAGAAGAATGGGTGGAGTAAAAATGCAGGCCTACAACCAACGCCCACAACTTGATTGGCTGGGCAGGAGAATGGGTGCCCATCATCTTCCCTCCCGCCTCATGTCACTCACACCTCCGCCGCTCTCCTTTGTCCCCTTCCCGACTCCTGCCGTCATATATTGTAGCCATTATGCGAGGCTGGCAGTGAGGAGGCTGACAGTGGCTGACCGACTGTGCCGGAGCAGGGAGGGGAGAAGGCAGAGCGCCGGGGCCAGCGACAGGTGAGGGGATGGAAGTCTGTAAGCGGCGGACACATTGCAGCGCTGATGGTAGCCTGGCGGGGAGAGTCTCCACAGGGGACGCACTGAACTGAGCTGGTAGGCAACAACTTCCAGGAGGAGAGATGATGTTACAGTGGCAAAGATGGAATGGTGGGGTGGGGGGAGGAGGTGAATGACAGCACCGGAGGCGGGAGGGGAGATGGCAGAGCACATGGGAGAGCTGAAGCCAGCAAGGGAATAATGGGAAAGCAGCAAGAAAAGTCACTTACAGGGTCGCCAGCAGTGAGAGTGCACATGGCACCCCAGCGGGGGGAGAGTGACTGGGTCGGCAGCAGCGGAGTTGGGATGTCGCAGCTGGGGAAATGTTGGGCAGCCATTCTCCTGCCGAGCCAATCAAGTTGTGAGCGTTGGTTGTGGGAGTGTATTTAGTTTCCACGCATTCTTCTGGTGGAGACAAGATACACCAGTTTCGGTTGAAAATATCGCCTTGTGGCCGGCACTCTCACTCAGTACTGGTGTATCTTGTCTCCACCAGAAGTATGAGTGTTGACCTAGTGAAGGGCCCCAAGCTCCTGACTGGCTATTGTTGCTGTGTGCGGTGTGATGGAGCCAGCTGAGGAGTAGCATGACCGGGCGCAGCAGGATGCAGAGTGGCTGATGCTGGAGTTGCCCCACCTGTATCTGGGACACGACAAGGCAGGGCACCGTAGGAGGGAGGGTAACTGATGGCAGAGGGGTCGGAGCAGCACCTCAGCCGAGGAACAGCCTGACGCTTACATGCTGTCTGCTGGGGCCCAAGACAGCCGGTAGGGGTAACATGCGGCACTTCACTAGTAAATGCAATGTTGGAAGAGGAGCGAGACAGCCACAGCAGCGGTGTCGCAGTCAGGGAAGATGGTCGCCCAGACACTCACAGCTCCGGCCTCTCACCTACAGGGTCAGTAGCGCGGATGGCAGCCCATTGGGTAAAGTGTCAGCCTTCAGCAGCCAATCACCAACTGTGGCCTTCACCTGGCTGTCAAGCTGGCTAACCCCTGTCTCCACCCATACTTCTGGTGGAGACAAGATACACCAGTACCCCTGAATCCTCCATTGTTCTCACCCCATCCTTGTAACCTCCACTGTCTACACCCCATACCTGTATCCTCCCTTGTCTGCACCCCATCCTTGTACCCCCCCACTGTCTGCACCCCATCCCTTTACTCCCCATTGTCTACACCCCGTCCCTGCACCCTCCATTATCTGCACCCTGTTCCTGTTCACCCCATTATTTGCACTCTTTCCCTGTTCTCCCATTATCTGCACCCCATCCCTGTACCCCCCATTATCTGCACATCATTCCTATACCCCCACTGCCTGTACCCCATCCCTATTTCTCCCTTTATCTGCACCCTGTCCCTGTTCCCCCATTATCTGCACCGCATCTCTGTTCCCCCCATTATCTGCACCCCGTCCCTGTTCCCCCATTATCTGCACCCCGTCCCTGTTCCCCCATTATCTGCACCCCGTCCATGTTCCCCCATTATCTGCACCCCATCCCCTCCATTATCTGCACCCTGTCCATGTTCCCCCATTATCTGCACCCCATCCCCTCCATTATCTGGACCCCGTCCCTGTTCCCCCATTATCTGCACCCTGGTCTGGCACATGGACCATACATGCTCACTTAGCCCTTGGATCTGTATCGTCTCGCTTCTGACGCATTTTACACGCTCAGAGCTGCTAATTCATATTTTCTTGTTTCAGGGATGAGACGGTGAAGGTGATGGATTACCTGATGGTTGTTGGCGCTCACAGGAGGGCGTTTAATAAGCGGTGCTCCTATTGGCGCATAATACGAATCAACAGACTATGGCGATTCCAAAAATAAGTAGAGACGTGTATATTACCTGTGTAATATGTATTGTATGCATGTGAAAATATGTGTGTAACACGTGGGACACATACGCCCGTAAGAGTGAGCCCTCGGATACACGGCTCAGCGGACAATATCATATGTGACATGATTAGATACACAGTTCAGCAGACAGTATCACATATGACATGATTAGATACACAGCTCATCAGACGGTATCCCATATGACATGATTAGATACACGGCTCAGCAGACAGTATCACATATGACATGATTAGATACACAGCTCAGCAGACAGTATCACATGAGAGGCTTAGATACAACAGCATGTAATTATGTTAATAGCGCAGTGGCATCCTCTCCTGCTGTAATCACAATTTGCCGCGTCTCTCAGGACGGCGGCTACTTCACCGGCGCCGCTGACCTTGAACACCGTAATTCAGCATTTCTGGCTGCGATCAGCGGCTGATGTGAATTTTGGGGCATTTCAGTTTGTGGCCAAAGACTTTACTGAAAGTGACAAGATTCTCCTTGAGCGACTGAGAATTATGTCTCCTCGCCGGCCGCCGCCGCCGCTTACTGTAAGCAGGAGCAGAACTTGGCTGCGATTCATCCTGATACAATGTAACAGTCCGCACGTCGGGAAATACAAAGTCAGGTGCAGCGCGGCGGTCCCCAATGTAAATGCCCCCCCTATAGCGATACCCCTCACCATCTGCTGCCCTCCATAGACATCTACAGAGGACCCCCAAGTCCAGGAAAGTTGGGATTTCCCTGCAATGTGTTTTACAAGAAAAACGTATCACATCGCTGCACGCGGTCCTCACGTGTGAAAATCACATATTGTTGCAGTGGGAAACATATTTGTAAAAATGGCGTCCGTATGTGAGTGCGGCAGAATTTTGTTTCTCCCACAGAAAATAATGAGCCATATCGTCCAAAAATGGGGCGTGCCGCGATGTCTTGATTACGCCATTCCCTGAGAGCGAAAAATCGCTCATGGAAATGAACCCATTGTAAATAATGGGTTATCACAACGGGCGAGTTCTGTGCGTCTCGCGAACCCAGGACTTCCGTGCTTTTTTCAACTATGTAAATATGGCCGTACCTCATCGCTTCCATTTGTCGCCTCCACACGAAATCTATTCACGCAGGATAAGGTTCGTTCCCAATTAGCCTCTTCTACTGATGCATTATGGGATTCCTGTGGTTCCTGAGCCTGGTTGTAGAGGTGGGATTACACGGCCCCGTATGCATTAAATGGAGCAGCGTATGTGTGACCACCGCGCCATTCAAACTAGAAGAGACGGACATAGCTAAAGGCGCAAAGGCCCGGGTGCAAAAGTTCAGCTGGGGCCCCTCCAGAAGGAACGCTATATGTAGATTGTATTGTCTAAGTCATGTGACCATGCTTCATATATGTGTTTGCAAGGTGGAATGCAAGAGAGTCGACTCTAGGCTAGTCTGGCAAGAGAAGCAGATGCTTTTGGACCCCCGCAGTGGATAATGGAAGAGGCTGAGCGATTTCCCAAGAGTGGCCCTGGGACTACTACACCCAGGAGTTTTTCCCACTAAGCAGAGGAGAGGAGATCGCAACGCTGAGAGCGGCTGGAAGTGTGAGTGCTGACAGGTTAAGAGTTCGGGAAAGTGAGGAATGTGTTTTCCAGGAGCGGAGCTGCACAGATAACTGGGACTGTGGGCCCAAGATTGATCCTCAGTTTTGCCTCCTGGTCTCACCACCAACTTTGCCTGTACCGGTGTTTTGCTCTGGCCCATGTGCTGTTGAACTGTTTAGTGTTGGCGTTTCAAGTAAAGCAACATTGCCGACGGTTCCTGGCTCTGTTGTCATCTATACTCTGTGTGCGGACTCTCATTCTATCATCCAGCTTCATCGCAGAGGAAGGAACGGTGGCGTCACGTGACATCGAACCATAAGCTCTGAACCCTGGCTCGGTTCATTGTATTTCTGAGGTCTCACCCTAAGCAATGGCCTGGACGGGTCTCGTTCATCCCTTACGGGGTAGGGGATGGTAGAAACACCGTAACAAGTGGCATCTCTATCCCCGCCATCTCCTGGGCCGTGGGCCCGATCCTCGCCCGCTGCACTAGGACAGAGTTTCCCAATTCGAGTCCTCAGGGACCCCCAACAGGTCCTGTTTTCAGGATCTCCTGTAGTAAGAACCCCCGTGGCAATGTATGGGACACTGACAATAATTACATCACCTGTGCGATATTGAGGACATCCAGAAAACAAGAGCTTGTTGGCGTCCCCGAGGACCGGAGTTGGGAACATTTCCTTATGGCACTTCACAGAATTGTTGAAAATCCTTATCAATTTACAGATCAAAAACTGCATCAAAATCGGCATCATTGATACGGCTTTGGTGGCATCCGCACTACAAATATCAGCATGTGAATTCACACTTCTATTTTTCCCCTAGTACTCACCACAAGAACTGATTCCCCTTCCGCAACCCCCCATGCATAGTTTGGCCACTCTTCTGTGCCCCCAACCATGCTAAGCTTGGACCCCGTTCTGTGCCCCCCACATGCTCAGTGTGGCCTCTCTTCTGTGTCCCTTCTCATGCTGAGTTTGGACCCCCTTCTGTGACTCCCCATGCCCAGTTTTGCCTCTATTCTGCTTCCCCCTCATGCTGAGTTTGGACCCCCTTCTGTGCCCCCCACACGCTCAGTGTGGCCTCTCTTCTGTGTGCCCTCTCATGCTGAGTTTGAACCCCCTTCTGTGACCCCCATGCCCAGTTTGGCTTTTCTTCTGTGCCCCCCCCCCCCCCATCCTCATGCTGAGTTTGGACCCCCTCTGTGATCCCCATGTTCAGTTTAGCCTCTCTTCTGTCCCCCCTCCTCATGCTGACTTTGGACCCCCTTCTGTGCCCCCCACACGCTCAGTGTGGCCTCTCTTCTGTGTGCCCTCTCATGCTGAATTTGGAGCCCCTTCTGTGCCCTCACATGCAGAGTTTGGCCTCTCTTCTATGCCCCCACTGTGCTGCTTGTGTTCCCCCCTCTCTTCCTGTAGTCACGCAGCCCTCGTAACGCTCAGGCCAGGAAGATTACAGGCTGCTGCATTACTCATGCTGCTGCAGCCGGTCACAGCATCCTTGGGATCATAGCCCGGAGCAGCTCCTCCTCCTCTCCACAGCACATGCACTGCACTGACAGCAGGAGAGGGGGCGGAGCTGCTGCTCCAAGATGCTATAACAGACTACCGCACCGCAGTGTATTAGAGGAAGAGCTTATCTTCATGGCAGGAGCCTCGGGGGTCTTGCGGCTGTGGTGAGGGGGGCCTTTGGGTCCCCAGGCTTAGGAACTAGGTCGCATTTGATCCCTATATTTAGGTCACATCCACAAGACTCTCTTCTGAGACCCCCACGTAGGGACCTTTCACACGAGCGGAACATTTCCACAAATCCACAGCAGATTAACCCTTCCACGACCAGGAGTCATTGATGCGCAGCGTCCAGGTCACATTCTGCCCTTCTGGTGTCCCGGCTCTGTCTGGTGACACATCTACACAACTGCATCATTCTGGAGGGACGTTCAATGCCACTTTCAGAACTGGCAGCAGTATTTAAAGGGTTAACAGCCGCCATCAGAGTTGTCTCCGATAGTGGCTGTTGCAGGTAAGTGTCGGCGGGTGTCAGATACAGCCGATACCTGCTGTGTATGTGCAGCAGTGTCTGAGGAGCGGGCACACAGCCGAGGAGACGGCAGGGTAGATAAGGACCTTGTCACGGTGGCGCTACCACCTCCTCCCCTGGGGGTCTCCCTCTCCACCTGTCTGTGTACTCTATTATACACGGACTGCCCACACACTGACATACATCCTCGATACGGACAAGAATAGGACATGTGACCAACTTCTTCGTGCGGACCATCGGTCAGCATGGAGACACGGCAGTGTGCATAGCCTCATAAACTGTACCAGGTCCGTGTCTGTGAATTAACACGGACAGCACACGGACCCAAACACGCTAGTGTGCCGGAGCCGGAGGCACATCTTGTGCCCGCAGGAGTCATATTAAGGCTACCTTCACACGGGCGAGTTTTCAGCCAGAAATCTGACCGGTTGTGATACATTTAGATATGCCCCTGTCTGCTCTACCTTGGGTACAGGGTGACCTACCTCCAGAGGCCAGTTCTCACCCCACAATGGATTTCCCATTTTGGGAAATCCAGCTTTCCCACCTAGCCTTGAAGGGGGGGGGGCGCTCCACCTATAGCTCCGCAGTGGTGGGTTCTGAGCATTCCACTTCAGTAGCTATCTATAGCGGGGCTGCCAAATATCACAGATCCTTTGCCGCTGACTTCAATGGAAACATTGCATCGCCCTTGCATGCTCATCACACAGTAGGCGCGCCGCGCAATGACTTTCTAGGTCCCACTGAAAAAATTGCTCACGTAAATGAAGCCATTCAGAAGAATGGATTATAATAGTACAGGTCTTGTGTGCCAAGATATTAGGTTATCCCCTGTCCACAGGATAAGTAATAAGTGTCTGATCAGTGGAGGTCTGACTGCTGGGACCCCCACCAAGCTTGAGAACGGGGGTCCTGAAGGTTCCCCCATGAATGCACAGAGGTTGTGCTACCGCACTGCAGATAGCGGAGCGCTTGTACTTGGTCATTTCTGGCAATCCCATTGAAATGCATGTGTGAGCTCTGCTGCAGGCAGCACCTTTGGGACCCCTATTCTCAGGACCAGCGGTTGGACCCCCACTACTATAAACCTATCCCTTATCCGGTGGATGCGGTGGATGGGGGTCATTTTACATCTTGCACAACCTCAGTCCCCATTTAATCACACATCTTTCCTTGAACCCCCTCGATCCGCTGATCATCTCCCGGACGAGGCCCCAGAAGCCGTGCGGAGCGGCGCAGTTTCTCCGGTCGTCTCTGGACGGTTTTATTTGCTGTTGTGACATAATAAACGACATTTTTATTCCTGCAGGTTTCTGGTAGAAGTCGATGAAATCCGAATCTTCTCTGACCGGATATTTAAGGTGTTTTTGAGTGTTGCAGATAGTTCCTGAAGTTTTCATGACTCTGACATTTTAATGATTTTTCTCTTCACCTGGGAAATCAGCGGACGGTCAGTTGGCGGCGGTGGGGGGGAGGGGTGAGCGACGATCGGAAAGCACTTTAATACCTTGTAGACACTTCACTTCCAAATCCTCGATATTTCACCTGGATGTAGCTATAGGGAGAGCAGAGATAGTAGAAGCTCCCGAGGACCCCCCCCCCCCCCGCCTTATATGAGGACCTCAACATTAAATATTGGCAGATTCCTCAACTGCCAGAAGAGGGCGCCCCCTGCAACTATTCTAACAGTGTGCCCCCATGTACAATACTGCAAGTATAATGCCTGCATACACAGTAGTACAGGAAGAGTGCCCCTATATACAGTAGTGCACATATTGTGCCCCTATACACAGTAGTGCAACTAAGGAGCCCCAACATACAATAGTGCAATATAGTGCGCCCCATATACAGTAGTGCAAGTATAAAACCTCCATATACAGTAGTGCACATATTGTGCCCCCATTTACAGTAGTGAATCTATAGTGCCCCTATATACAATAGTGCAAATAGTGTCTCCATATACAGTAGTGCAAGTATGGAGCCCCAACATACAATAGTGCACATACAGTGCCCATATATACAGTAGTGCACGTATAGTGCCCCCCATAAACAGTAGTGTACATATAGTTCCCACATATACAGTAGTGCACACATAGTGCCCCCCCCATATACAGTAGTGTGTCTATAGAGCCCCTATATACAGAAGTGCAAATGTAGAGCACCCATATACTGTAGTGCAAGTATAGTGTCCCCATATGTAGTGGTGCAACTATATTATATGGCAGTTTTATTTGGACACTGTATGGAGGTGCTATATAGACATATGGTGGTATTATGTGTAAACTGTATGGAGGTGCTCTATGGACATTATATGGCGGTATTATTTGGACACTGTATGGAGGCGCGATGTTGGATTATATGGCGGTATTATTTGGACACTGTATGGAGGTGCTATATGGACATTACATGGCAGTATTATTTGGACACTGTATGGAGGTGCTATATGGACATTATATGGCAGTATTATTTGTACACTGTATGGAGGTGCTATATGGACATTACATGGCGGTATTATTTGGACACTGTATGGAGGTGCTATATGGACATTACATGGCGGTATTATTTGGACACTGTATGGAGGTGCTATATGGACATTATATGGCGGTATTATTTGGACACTGTATGGAGGTGCGATGTTGGATTATATGGCGGTATTATTTGAAGACTGTACATAGTAGACGGCTGTTCCAGCTGCAGGGGTTCTGAGTACTCAGGAGGTCGGGAACATTATTATCATCCTGTTCTGCCAGCTCTCCGGCGAGGAGCCGTGTACCTAGCGATCTTGTCTCTGCGCTCCGCCATCTCGAGGTGCTACAATCTCTTTTCACTCTTTTCAGTTTTGCCGGAAAAACAAAAGCGGCGAGCGATTTGTTGTGTGTTGACATGGCAGCTCCTCCGCCCTCGGCTTGTTAGCGGCACTTAATGAACTCCTTGACGAGTCATTGACAGCTTTTAAATGAGTTCAGAAGCTCCTAATTAATAGCCGGTATCGGCACCATATAATTATGTTATGTACCGCTAATATGGAAATGCATTCCCACCGAGGCGCGGAGGCTGCAAACACAAATAAACCCCGTGGCCGGATTCCAGGGACGGCGGCTCTGTCATTCACCGCGCAGGAAAGCTGCAACTTTGCATTAAAGCTTCTTTGTAGCCTTTTCTAACCCTTTCACTGCCAAATAAGTGGCTGCAGATAAACGTACGACTGTCCGTAGAGCTGAATCGCGGGCTGTAAGTGTTTTGGCATACGGGTGTCTGTACAGCACAATGCAACATTGGCGTAACTGTGCAAGTAATGAGAAAAATCTGATGGATGAGACCCTGAGAAGGAGTATATATATATACACTCAGTCAGCAACATCCCTTCCCTAGAAGAATATCATAACAAAAGGGTAATTTATATTGGAGAACCGACCCCTTGAAGGGAGGCTCTGATACCCTGTTGTACCACCTCTAGCTTGGATACAACATGTGATACGGGGGGCATGGAGGCTCTAGTACCCTGCTGTACCGCCTCTAGCTTGGATACAAGATGTGATACGGGGGGCATGGAGGCTCTAGTACCCTGCTGTACCGCCTCTAGCTTGGATACAAGATGTGATATGGGCGGGCATGGAGGCTCTAGTACCCTGCTGTACCGCCTCTAGCTTGGATACAAGATGTGATACTGGCAGGCATGGAGGCTCTAGTACCCTGTTGTACCGCCTCTAGCTTGGATACAAGATGTGATATGGGCGGGCATGGAGGCTCTAGTACCCTGTTGGACAGCTTCTAGTTTGGATACAGGATGTAATATGGGCGGCCATAGAGGCTCTAGTACCCTGTTATACCCCTTTTAACTTGGATACAAGATGTGATACAGGTGGGCATGGAGGCTCTAGTACCCTGTTTTATTGCCTCTAGCTTGGATACAGGATGTGATACGGGTGGGCATGGAGGCTTTAGGACCCTAATGTACCATCTCTAGCTTGGATACAAGATGTGATATGGGTGGGCATGGAGGCTCTAGTACCCTGTTGTATCGCCTCTAGCTTGGATACAAGATGTGATACAGGTGGACATGGAGGCTCTAGTACCTTGTTGTATCGCCTCTAGCTTGGATACAAGATGTGATACAGGCAGGCATGGAGGCTCTAGTACCCTGTTGGACAGCTTCTAGTTTGGATACAGGATGTAATATGGGCGGCCATAGAGGCTCTAGTACCCTGTTATACCCCTTTTAACTTGGATACAAGATGTGATACAGGTGGGCATGGAGGCTCTAGTACCCTGTTTTACTGCCTCTAGCTTGGATACAAGATGTGATACGGGTGGGCATGGAGGCTTTAGGACCCTAATGTACCGTCTCTAGCTTGGATACAAGATGTGATACGGGTCGGCATGGAGGCTTTAGGACCCTAATGTACTGCCTCTAGCTTGGATACAAGATGTGATACGGGGGCATGGAGGCATACAGGCTCTGTATGGTATCCTATGACATATCACTCCACATTTGCTGTAACTGAGCCTCTAGATCGTATAAATTCATAGGCCGTAGAAGTTGGCGTCCCTGATGGTCCTGTGGGGGCTTCCTGTGACTACAGTTTGGTAGCATTATTTGGGTTTGGGGTTGCAGTAACGGGCAATGTATGGCAGTATTATGTAAGCACCCTATAGCAGTTTTATTTGAGCACTGCATTGTAGTATATGTTTGTAAATCATAGCAGTTTACTAGCGTTCTTTGGCAGCTCCAATATGGATGATGTGGACATTGTGTGTCACTGTAATGGGTGTTATAGGTATAATGAAGACAAAGATCTGGTACCGTGTCGCCAGTAGAGCAAAATGTGATTGTTCCCAGCAAGAGAAACCACGTAATCTTGTAGATATGATACCTTTTAATGGCTACAAACATACATGACGTTACAGCGAACTTCCGAACCGACGCAGGGTTCTTCTTCAGGCTTATGGATTGGATCTGAAGAGGCATGGATATTTATACACACTTATAACATACATACTTATGACACGGCACAGATATGGATGGGATTGGTTCGCACTTAAAAGGAATTCTGCAACAGCAAACAAACTTTTTTTGTCTAGGCACTGATAGCAGAGTGAAAGTTTTATGGTCCCTAAATTACTGTTGGGGGGGGGGGAGGTCACAGGCTAGAATTGCTGCAAGAGGTACACAAACATTTTTAGCTAAACACTGATAAGGGAGTGAAAGTTTATGGTCCCTGAATTACTGTTGATGGGGGTCTTATCTGTGCTATAGATGTCTCACACCTCACATTCACACATAAATCCTGGGGAATAATTTAACCCCGTATTCAGCGTGTCAAAGGTCGTTATCAATTTATATTCCCAAATTCTTCTGTGGTTTTGTGACTTGAAACCACCCTGCCATTATATAGAGTATGGCAGCATATGTCACTCTTATTTAGTACTGTTTGGTAGTATTATTTTGCTATGTGGCAGTAGCACAGAGCACTGTATGGCAGTACTGTGTAAGCATGTAGGCATTTATGGTAGTATAGTAGTGCTCTTTGGTATGATATGACAGTTTAATGCAGATATAGTATGGTACTGAAAATGGGGTGCTGTATACTACTGCACTGAATACTGCCAGTATATGGTTGTATTATGTAGGGTATGGCCGCGTATAGCACTACTATTCAGTATTGTTTGGTGGTAGTATTTTGGCATGTGGCAGTAGTACAAGGGACTGTTTTTGAAGTATTATATGAGCACTGTACTGTAACATGTGGTAGTGTAGCACCGTTGCACTGTGTGGGGGTATTACTTGGCCAGTATAACAACCGCACTTTGCTCTGACCCTGAACTCAGGGATATTCCTCATATTTAACTTCTAAACTTTTGGTGTATTGTTGCCTCATCCTCAGTTCTGATTGGCTGGGAAAGTTCCTGACCTCCCCGCCCGGGTTGCGGTGTTTTCTTTGATTACTAGCAGAACCTTTTGATGTATTTATTCGTCTAGAACAATGTGGCATTCAGGGAGGACAATGAGGGAACAAGCCGAAGGATTTCTTATTCATGTCCAAATCTGTTGCTTACACAAATGTGAGCGCATTATTCTAACGTTACAAAACGAGGGCGGCCTGGAAATAAGCGGCGAGGGTCTGGGGAGCGGAACGGGCGAGTCTGCAGCGTGTCCACTAAAAACCAGCGGCGCACAAATCCCATCTGATGCCCCATTATAGCAGCTTGACAAGCAGCAGGATTATGGCCGGTTTTATGCGGCCTCCACTCAGGAGATCATTTCTGCCTTTTGTTCTTGTACCAGAAGCCTTTTCAGCGCCGCGTCCTAAGTGCTTCCCCCCCGCCGCCGTTATCGCCATTATATCCCCCCGTCTGGAGAACAGAGCTGCTACATTTTAATACCCTCTGACCATTGCCAACTCACGAACAGGGACGCCGAGGCCAGGAATCAATGCAATGCAGCAGCATGAATATGCGCTGCAAGTTTCCCCGCGCCGCCGCCGCCGCAGAACAGAGAGGAACACATTGAGAGTCATGTCTTTATCTGGGACTCAGATGTACAATGCGCTCTTCACATCTCAAAGCGTCTCTGCGTCTCGCTCCGGCAGGCTTTGTGCGCTGATCTGAGGCGCCTGCGAAGGAGGGGCGAGACGAGTCTAATAAGTAACCAGTTATGATTCTTCCCGCCAACTTTATACAAGTTTGTAGGGTAAAGGGTTAACAGCAGGGCACGCTTCCCGAGAACAGCGCGGCAGACGGAGCGCGCAAAACAGCGTCACGTTTACATATTACTCATCGGTCATGGAGCGTCTTTTATGGGTTGTGAGAGCGTGCCGGATTTATGAAGCAAATGTGGCAACTCCTTTACTTGGGAAGCGTTGTGCCCCATTTACGTTTGGCGGTCGTCGGGGAGATTTGCTAAGGTGGCGTCAGAATTTCAGAACCCGGACACGCTTCAAACAACTTACAGGCCACTAAATGTCCACATCAGAGGGCCGCCGACTATAGCTGCGGGGCATTCCTTGGTTGAGCGATTCATCCTTATTCGCAGGCTGGGCCCTTTAACCCCTTGGTGGCACAGGCTGTAGACTGACAGAGCTGGTGCCATGCACAGAGATAACAGCGCTACCATGGGTGTTATGTAAAGTGCGCTGTACGCCATCGGCTTTACGTTACTGCATAATGTCGTCATTCCAGTGCAAAGGAATGAACATTCCCACTAGTGTGAACGGATTAGGATGCCCGGGGTTACACTTGTTATTCGGGGGTCACTATCGCCTAGTCTGAAGCAGCCTGTCCTTGCAGCGGGGCCTTGAGCATTTCCTGGAGACCATATTCAGTCCCTGTACACATTCCTTACTCCCATCAATAGACACAATGTATCCACTCGTCATTATGTATCCATTCATCAGTGCTACACTTTCAGAATGACTTTCTTTAGGGCTCCTTGACACTGGCGAGAAAATCGGGCGAGATTTGTGCGTTGCGAGACGCACAAACATGAAACTCATTCTTTTGAATGGGTTCATTCACACTTGCGATGTTTCCCTGCATGGCGCCGTGTTGTGATGCAGGAAACGCTTCGCAGCATGCCCATTCTGTTTGCAATATTGCGCTGGCCCCAATGGGAGAAGATCGTGATCCCCTGCAGCGGCTGTGCTGCGGCAGGGGATTCCCTCAGCCCCGCAGGGATGCAGAGTTGTCGCATCCAAGGGCTTCCACATGTGTGCAATGGGACCGGCGGCAGCAGCACCAGCCCTATTGAAAACAATGGGAGAAGATAGTGATCTGTCTCCGGAGATGAAGGGAACTTCATACTAGTCCTGCATACGTTATTTCCGGAGGTCCATGGCATCACACTATTATCACAGCCTCAATCACGGAAGGTCGTAGTGCATATCAGACACAACCGCACTGAATGCAGTACATCAATGCTATCTACCGGAACGTCTCCGTGGCACACAGCGCCTCTGTAAAGTACCTTGCCACCCTGGTACATACATTTTACGCAGCACGTACCCCCGCATGACCAGTACAACATATCTATGCAGGTCATCTATCCTGAAACAGTCACGTCCGTCCGTCATAATCCATAACGTGTTCACACACTTAGTTGTCAGAGGCCTCAGATGTCTGACAGCTTCATATCCTGATCCATGGTCTTGTGTGGGAAGGGATCCTCCCTCTCCTTCCATGCAGCGTGTCATTGTCAGCCCCCAGGTCATCAGGGCTCTGTTGGTGTACTTAATTTCACTGGTTTCCTCTTCCCCCACTGCCTCCCCAGCATGGGGACAGCATCCTCGGCGGCATACTAGTGATCAGTGTGAGTTCTGCTGGTTCTCTCTGCTGGACTGCGTCACACTATCACTGTGACGCAGCTCTATTTTCTTTTATAGTCCACCTGTAAGCCCTTAAATGCCTTGTAGGACCTGTCATTTGGCCCTCTTCACATTGCCCTATCGCAGGGCCAAATTTTCTGGGTGAGGATGGGCTAGCCATGTCACTATGCGGGCAGCACCCCTCTCACAGCCTCCACGGACCTTCAGTAAAATAATGCCCTCCGCCACTTTTCATTTCCCCTTCTGGCAGGGAAGCGGAGCTTCACTGGTGCTGTCCAACTCCTCCCTGGCTTTGGCAGTGGGCTGGCAGCGCTGCTGTGTGCCCCGAGCCCTCTCCTCATTACTGGGATGGGGGTGTGGCTTTGCAAGCGGCTTTGGGGCCGCTATATAGTGTAAGGGGGTATACGGGGCATCACTCACCCCGCTTACACTGCTAACATCTGTGTTACATCTTTACTAAGGGTTCAGAAATCTAAATCGCACGGCACAGGATCTGCGCTTACCTCTACATTACAGCAGGGATATCCGCTGCAACAGTCGGACATAACTGCCATCTTCTTGGGTTTTTAACCCCTTCGGTGCCACCATCAAGAGCACCCGCAGTACTTTAATTGGGTTTCCATGGTAGCCGGGGGCCAAGATAAAGGCATCCGATTCTGTCGTGTGTGTGAGCCTATTACTGGAGGCGCCGACTAATAGGGCTGCTCATCAGTTTTATTCTGACAGGCATAAAAGGCTGCAATAAAGTGCGGCGGTGTAATAAATCCGATATGGAATGGTCGCAACAGAAAACAATGGAAGAAAAGGCTTCTATTGTGTACAAGAGAAAGACGAACGAATATGATGTTGAGATCGACGTCATCCGAACGACGTGCAGAATAAGGTTATTGCATCATTTATACCGCACTGTGAGGCTGAATCCCCCCAGAACAATGGGGGACATTTCTTGCGCGAGGCTTAGTAATATTTCCCCCCAATACACTGAATACGTCCTCGGCACATCCGTGCCATGTTTTAGAAACGTACACAAGATCGGACCTGATGTACGATTGGTTTAATTTACAGTAGAAACTGGCGTAAATTATAGATAACCCCTGTTTCTCTGGGTGGCCACGCCCCCTCCCAAAAGCCACGCCCATGTTTTGAAAAATTGATGGGTCGGCGTAAAAACGAAAAAAGTTTCCGATTTTTGTGCAGACTGCCACTTGCGCAAAAAATTGTGACTTTTCAACATCCGAAACTGTCGCAAACAGTTAATAAATGTGTCCCAAGGAATGCTGGACTTCTGATGCAGAAAACGGACATCCGCGATCGCACGTCCGCCAGTAAATGGAAAACCCCATGGCTTGAAACAGACGATCTCTGCACTCCGAAACGCCTTGCTTGTTAATGCTGTTTCCATAAACCGTTTGCTGAAAGACGAGCGGCCGCAGTATGCTAATTTCTTGCATCTGCAGGTGTAATAGTTGGAGCCCGCCGCCCTACTGGATGAAATAGAGGTCCTGAATACCGGCATCACCTCAGTGACTGTCGCTGTGTAGTAGCACGTTTTCATGTTCCCTGCAGTCGCTGTTACACTAAGGTTATTACCAGGGCCAACTCCAGGTTTTGTGGGCCCCTGGGTGACAGGGCTCTCTGTGAGCCCCTTTGCAATAAACCTTCAACAGTGACCACATAATGGTAGATACCAGATCTACACAGGTGCTTTGCAGACCATACGAGTATAAGTAGTTACAGCACCGTTATATCCAGTGATCACAGGTAATGACCTCTCTGGCTGGATTCATTTAGTTCCTCTTTTCTTCTGTGTCCGGCCCAGACCACCATAATGACTTCTCCTGGCCACAACTTGTCTCTGCAGAATTTGATTGTTCCTAATAATACATGATGTTATAGCGAGCTTTCAAACCTCTCAGGGTCCTTCCTCAGGCATAATGAGATAGATCTGAAGAGGTATGTATATAATATATATATATATACACACATACTTATGACAGGGCACAGACATGGATTTGATTAATTTGCACTTGAACGGATGCAACAGGATGAGCAGAGGAATAAAAACATACTTAAAGGCTCCCCCACTTCCTATCCTATGAAATTCCAACCCTCATCTTAGGTGATTTTAACATCCCCACTAATGACCCCAACTCCCCATCTGCCTCTAAGCTTCTTTCGCTCACCTCCTCCCTTGGTCTCTCTCAACTCACAGCCTCTCCCACTCACAGGGATGGCAACACTCTTGATCTGGTCTTCTTCCGTCTCTGCTCTGTTTCCAACTTCACTAACTCCCCTCTCCCGCTCTCAGATCATAACCTCCTCTCTTTCTCTGTCACGCTCCCTACCATCTCTCCAGACCCACCTACCTACAGTACCTACAGGAACCTTAAGGCCATTCACACCCAGGACTTTGCTGAATCCCTACAGTCCTCTCTGTCACCCATCTCTCTCCTCTCCTGCCCCAACCTGGCTGCCGCTCACTACAACACCACTCTCAAACATGCCCTGGATGAAGCGGCGCCCCCCAGAACCCGAGCCATCCGATGTAGACCACGGCAACCCTGGCTCACGCCTCAAACGCGCTTTATCCGGCGGTGCTCTAGAAGTGCTGAACGGCTGTGGAGGAAATCGCAAACGGCACCAGACTTCCTCCACTACAAATTCATGCTCAGAACCTACAACCTTGCCCTCCACCACGCCAAACAAGTCTACTTCACCTCTCTAGTCTCCTCATTATCCCACAACCCTAAACGGCTCTTTGATACTTTTCACTCCCTTCTCAGCCCAAAACCGCAGCCCCCGGTGACGGATCTCAGTGCTGAAGAGCTGGCTGCTTACTTCAAAAAGAAAATAGACGACATCCGTCAGGAAATAACTTCCCAATCCCAGACTAGCCCTGGCCCTAGTCTTATCAGCACGGCATCTAGCTCCTGCTCACTGTCTGTACTCAGACCAACGACAGAGGAAGTATCCAAATTGCTCTTCTCTGCTCGCCCCACCACCTGCGCTAGCGACCCTCTCCCCTCACACCTCCTCCGTTCCTTCTCCCCAGTGGTCATCTCCCATCTCACCACTATATTCAACCTCTCTCTGACCTCTGGCATCTTTCCCTCTTCTTTCAAACACGCCATCATATCCCCACTGCTAAAGAAACCGACTCTGGACGCGACTGATGCTGCCAACTACAGACCCATCTCAAACCTCCCCTTCATCTCCAAACTACTAGAACGCCTGGTTTACTCCCACCTTGTAAGCTACCTATCAGAGCACTCTCTCCTAGACCCCTACAGTCTGGCTTCCGAACCCAACGCTCGACAGAAACTGCCCTTACAAGGGTATCCAATGACCTACTGACAGCCAAATCGAGGGGCAATTACTCCCTACTGATCCTCCTCGACCTTTCTGCAGCGTTTGACACTGTTGACCACAAACTCCTCCTCAGTTTGCTACGCTCCATTGGCCTAAAGGACACTGCCCTCTCCTGGTTCTCCTCTTACCTATCTGACCGCTCTTTCAGTGTCTCCTTTGCTGGCTTTACCTCCCCTCCTCTTCCCCTTGCTGTTGGGGTCCCCCAGGGCTCGGTCCTTGGCCCCCTTCTCTTCTCTATCTACACAGCCCCTATTGGACAAACCATCAGGAGTTTCGGCCTCAAATACCACCTGTATGCTGACGACACCCAGCTATACACCTCTGCCCGTGACATCTCTGCACCCTTCCTCCAAAACATCACTAACTGTCTGTCCGCTGTCTCTAACACTATGTCCTCTCTCTACCTAAAACTAAACCTCTCTAAAACTGACTTACTGGTATTTCCGCCCTCCACTAACCGACCTCATCCTGACATCTCCATCTCAGTGTGTGGCGCCACCATAACTCCTAGACAACATGCCCGCTGCCTTGGGGTCATATTTGACTCTGATCTCTCGTTTGCCCCCTACATCCAATCTCTGGCCCGAACATGTCAGCTGTACCTCAAGAACATCGCAAGAATCCGCTCTTTTCTCACTGTGGAGACATTAAAAACGCTTACTGTTGCCCTCATCCACTCCCGGCTCGATTATTGCAACTCGTTGCTGATTGGCCCCCCTGCACCAGACTCTACCCTCTCCAGTCCATCCTGAATGCGGCAGCCAGGCTCCTCTTCCTGTCCAGCCGCTACTCGGACGCCTCTGTCCTGTGCCGATCACTGCACTGGCTGCCCGTTAAATACAGAATTCAATTCAAACTCGCTACCTTCATCCACAAAGCCCTCCACAGTGCAGCGCCCCCCTATATCGCCTCCCTCATCTCAATCCATCAACCAGCCCGGGCTCTCCGCTCTGCTAATGAAACCAGACTGAGCGCCCCTTTAATTCGAACTTCTCATTCCCGCCTCCAAGACTTCTCCAGAGCAGCACCGGTCCTCTGGAACGCATTACCAAAGGCTACCCGAGCAATCCAGGACTCGCAGAACTTCAGGCGTGCTCTAAAAACGCACCTCTTCAGGGAGGCATACCGCATTCCCTAAACAAACCTCTCTGTACTCCGCCTGATAACATGCTCCCTGACCTACTGACTGCAATCCCTGCTAGCCATCATAAACCGCTCCTGCAGTCACACCGTTTCTGCCGTCACACGGCTAAATGTCTGACCATTGTCTATGTGTATAGCATCGCTCACTCTCCACCTCGCCATACTGTGCACATCTCCACCCCGCCATACCGTGCACATCTCCAGCCCCTTTACCTTCTGTATCACCCCATTACTTGTAGTATGTAAGCTCGTTGGAGCAGGACCCGCACCCCTATTGTTTCCATCAATTGATTACTATGTAACCGTGGTTCTGTAATGTTTGTACTTTTGCCTTTCTGTATCCCCCGTCTATGTAAGCGCTGCGAAATATGTTGGCGCTATACAAATAAAGATTATTATTATTATTATTAAAAAGTCCACTGATAAAGATGTGAAGGTTTTATGGTCTCTGAATTAGTGTTAGGGGGTCACCAGGCTAGAGTGGTATCTGTACTATAGATGTCTCATACTTCCCAGTCACGCAAGAATCCTCTTGCGGAATTTAACCCTCTGTGTAAGTTGTTATAAGTTTGTACTCCCAAATTCTTTTGTGGCTTTGTGATCTGAATTTGCTTTTAAGTATAAGAACTTCCATATGTTTTATGTGTCCGTGACTAGAACAACGCTCGGCCGCAGGGAATTCTGTCTTTCTCTTTAATTGTGAGGCGAAAACATCTCATCCTCTCTCTCAGTTTTTGTCCCATGTCTCCAACATAAAGCGCCCCAACAGGACATTTACTGCCCCGGATCAGGTACACAGCATCAGACGTGGAACATGTGAATGTCCCCGGGGATCTTATAGTCCTGCTGTGTGTTGGGGTTATGTATCCTGTCTGCGGTCCGTAAATGTCAGCAGGTCTTACATCTCCTTACATTACAGGGATCTTATAGTCCTGCTGTGTGTTGGGGTTATGTATCCTGTCCGCGGTCCGTACATGTCAGCAGGTCTTACAGCTCCTTACATTACAGGGATCTTATAGTCCTGCTGTGTGTTGGGGATCCGTATCCTGTCCGCGGTCCGTACATGTCAGCAGGTCTTACAGCTCCTTACATTACAGGGATCTTATAGTCCTGCTGTGTGTTGGGGTTATGTATCCTGTCCGCGGTCCGTACATCTCAGGAGGTCTTACAGCTCCTTACATTACAGGGATCTTATAGTCCTGCTGTGTGTTGGGGTTATGTATCCTGTCTGAGGTCCGTACATATCAGCAGGTCTTACAGCTCCTTACATTACAGGGATCTTATAGTCCTGCTGTGTGTTGGGGTTATGTATCCTGTCTGCGGTCAGTACATGTCAGCAGATCTTACAGCTCCTTACATTACAGGGATCTTATAGTCCTGCTGTGTGTTGGGGATCTGTATCCTGCCTGAGGTCCGTACATGTCAGCAGGTCTTACAGCTCCTTACATTACAGGGATCTTATAGTCCTGCTGTGTGTTGGAGTTATGTATCCTGTCTGTGGTCCGTACATGTCAGCAGGTCTTACAGCTCCTTACATTACAGGGATCTTATAGTCCTGCTGTGTGTTGGGGATCTGTATCCTGTCCGCGGTCCGTACATGTCAGCAGGTCTTACAGCTCCTTACAATACAGGGATCTTATAGTCCTGCTGTGTGTTGGGGATCTGTATCCTGTCTGCGGTCCGTACATGTCAGCAGGTCTTACAGCTCCTTACATTACAGGGGTCTTATAGTCCTGCTGTGTGTTGGAGTTATGTATCCTGTCCGCGGTCAGTATATATGAGCAGGTCTTACAGCTCCTTATATTACAGGGATCTTATAGTCCTGTGTGTTGGGGTTATGTATCCTGTCCGCGGTCCGTACATGTCAGCAGGTCTTACAGCTCCTTACATTACAGGGATCTTATAGTCCTGCTGTGTGTTGGGGTTATGTATCCTGTCCGCGGTCCGTACATGTCAGCAGGTCTTACTGCTCCCTACATTACAGGGATCTTATAGTCCTGCTGTGTGTTGGGGTTATGTATCCTGTCGGCGGTCCGTACATGTCAACAGGTCTTACAGCTCCTTACATTACAGGGATCTTATAGTCCTGCTGTGTGTTGGGGATCCGTATCCTGTCGGCGGTCCATACATGTCAGCAGTTCTTACAGCTCCTTACATTACAGGGATCTTATAGTCCTGCTGTGTGTTGGGGATCCGTATCCTGTCTGCGGTCTGTACATGTCAGCAGGTCTTACAGCTCCTTACATTACAGGGATCTTATAGTCCTGCTGTGTGTTGGGGTTATGTATCCTGTCTGCGGTCCGTACATGTCAGCAGGTCTTACAGCTTCCTACCTTACAGGGATCTTATAGTCCTGCTGTGTGTTGGGGTTATGTATTCTGTCGGCGGTCCGTACATGTCAGCAGGTCTTACAGCTCCTTACATTACAGGGATCTTATAGTCCTGCTGTGTGTTGGGGATCCGTATCCTGTCGGCGGTCCGTACATGCCAGCAGGTCTTACAGCTCCTTACATTACAGGGATCTTATAGTCCTGTGTGTTGGGGTTATGTATCCTGTCTGCGGTCCGTACATGTCAGCAGGTCTTACAGCTCCTTACATTACAGGGATCTTATAGTCCTGCTGTGTGTTGGGGTTATGTATCCTGTCGGCGGTCCGTACATGTCAGCAGGTCTTACAGCTCCTTACATTACAGGGATCCTATAGTCCTGCTGTGTGTTGGGGATCTGTATCCTGTCCGCGGTCCGTACATGTCAGCAGGTCTTACAGCTCCTTACATTACAGGGATCTTATAGTCCTGCTGTGTGTTGGGGTTATGTATCCTGTCTGTGGTCCGTACATGTCAGCAGGTCTTACAGCTCCTTACATTACAGGGATAAGTTCCTTTTTGTGTGTCGGAGGACAATGCAGTCCTGATTATAAAGTTCCTCAAATTTGGGGGTTGCCTGTAACAGAGATGAGAATTTGACACACAGACATCTTTATCTCCTTGCTTTTCCATCACCCTCCCTACGTTGGCTACACTATTACACAATCTGCTTCTATTGTACCCAAGATAATAATAATGCCACCTGTAATGCCCCACACAGCAGTACTTGCCCCATTTTATGCCCCCTATAGGACACACACAGTAAGTACTGCTTATAGTGACCCTCACACAGTAAAAGTGCCCCCACTTAGTAATAATGCCTTCCTTATATCCTCACTCAGTAATATTGCCCCCTTTGTCTACATTCACTAGTAGTGCCCCCTTTCAGAAATAATGCCCCCATTTATTCAGAATGTCCCCTTGTATGTAATAAAATAAAGCACAGTCCATACGGACCTCCTCTGTTACTGCCCTGCAGCTATAATGGGCGCTGTACGATCACTGTGGGCTATAGTGGGCGCTGGACGATCACTGTGGGCATTCCTATGCCCGGGAATTGGCTACTGCAATCAAGTGTTTGTCATATGACTGTATAACCTGGAAGGCAGCAGGGAACAGTATGCCCATTATGGCTGCCAGGGTGTGATGCAGGAGGCGAGTATGGCTTTTTTCTCTACTCGGCTGCCTGGGGCCCCATCACCTGTCCGGGTTTGCCATGTGCTGATTCTGGGGCAGTGTGTGGCTCTCGCATCACCGATGCAGATTCCAACTGCCCTGCATCCAGTGGTGCCATCCCACTGCACTCCCTATAGTTTGTTGTTGCCAGTGTATGCAGCTTGCCGGCCCCACTGCCTTTCTCCACTCCCAGCATACCATTTGTGACACCAGGACTGCACAGGGCAGGAGACTATGGCCATACACTGTATGCCGCCTGGGGCAAGAACCAGGCGCCATTCAGAAGCTTTGCCCAGAAGCAAAACACTTCACCTTAGTCAGCACCACATTTTGTGAAAGGACCCGCAGCCCAGTCAATGCTGCACCCGTTTGGGGATGTGGGAAGCAGTTTCTGCGAAAAGGGGCCTACTACAGGAAGCGCTACCTAGTGGTGGGCGATGGTACTGCTGTAGGGTTCTCAGTAGGGGTGCCTAGGAGGCATTACTATTGTAAGAGGGGCACCAAGGGGGCATTAATATCCCTTTATGTAACACTTGGTATGTGACAATTAGGTTAAGGATGGGAAGACAGCCCAGCCATTGGTGAGCCGCCTTCCAGCAGTGTGGGGGTTAAACAAGGCGGTGCGCGGCTCGCCCTGAGAGATGGCGCTTCTGAACAGAATATTATACTGTTAAATATTAAAGAAAAATAAATCTTTAGGGAAAAGGAAAAAAAATGAAATCCGCTCCGAACAAAAACTGCTGAGTCCATTCTGTGAACCCGGAGACAGCGGCGGCGGCGGCACTGACGAGGTTTTAATTAAGAGAGAAGGCGAGTCAGCAGCTCCCCGATACCTGCAACTCCAACAAAAAGGACACCCCACACTACTGACACGTATCAGTCACCTAACTAATTACTAACGCTAATGAGCCCCCTGCTGCAGGATTAGCGCTGAGCAATCTCCTGCAAATCCCTCGCCGGGCAACGATCCGCCAGCTGGAAGATACAATATACACTAGAGGGACATAAGCTGCTGCCATTACCCAGAGTGCTCTGCAAAACATACAGTTATGGACATCCCAACCACCTAGTCATAAACAAACACATGACAGATAGGGGGCAGTATTATAGTAGTTATATTCTTGTACATAGGGGGCGGTATTATAGTAGTTATATTGTTGTACATAGGGGGCAGTATTATAGTAGTTATATCATTGTACATAGGGGGCAGTATTATAGTAGTTATATTCTTGTACATAGGGGGCAGTATTATAGTAGTTATATTCTTGTACATAGAGGGCAGTATTATAGTAGTTATATTCTTGTACATAGGAGGCAGTATTATAGTAGTTATATTCTTGTACATAGAGGGCAGTATTATAGTAGTTATATTCTTGTACATAGGAGCAGTATTATAGTAGTTATATTCTTGTACATAGGGGGCAGTATTATAGTAGTTATATTCTTGTACACAGGGGCAGTATTATAGTAGTTATATTCTTGCACATAGGGGACAGTATTATAGTAGTTATATTCTTGTACATAGGGGTAGTATTATAGTAGTTATATTCTTGTACATAGGGGGCAGTATTATAGTAGTTATACTCTTGTACATAGGGGGCAGTATTATAGTAGTTATATTCTTGTACATAGGGGTAGTATTATAGTAGTTATATTCTTGTACATAGGGGGCAGTATTATAGTAGTTATATTCTTGTACATAGGGGGCAGTATTATAGTAGTTATATTCTTGTACATAGGGGGCAGTATTATAGTAGTTATATTCTTGTACATAGGGGGCAGTATTATAGTAGTTATATTCTTGTACATAGGGGGCGGTATTATAGTAGTTATATTGTTGTACATAGGGGGCGGTATTATAGTAGTTATATTGTTGTACATAGGGGGCAGTATTATAGTAGTTATATTGTTGTACATAGGGGCCAGTATTATAGTAGTTATATTCTTGTACATATGGGGCAGTATTATAGTAGTTATATTCTTGTACATAGGGGGCAGTATTATAGACGGTATATTCTTGTACATGGGAGGCAGTATTATATTAGTTATATTCTTGTACATAGGGGGCGGTATTATAGTAGTTATATTGTTGTACATAGGGGGCGGTATTATAGTAGTTATATTGTTGTACATAGGGGGCAGTATTATAGTAGTTATATTATTGTACATAGGGGGCAGTATTATAGTAGTTATATTCTTGTACATAGGGAGCAGTATTATTGTAGTTATATTCTTGTACATAGGAGGCAGTATTATAGTAGTTATATTCTTGTACATAGGGAGCAGTATTATAGTAGTTATATTCTTGTACATAGGGGGCAGTATTATAGTAGTTATATTCTTGTACATAGGAGGCAGTATTATAGTAGTTATATTCTTGCACATAGGGGACAGTATTATAGTAGTTATATTCTTGTACATAGGGGTAGTATTATAGTAGTTATATTCTTGTACATAGGGGGCAGTATTATAGTAGTTATACTCTTGTACATAGGGGGCAGTATTATAGTAGTTATATTCTTGTACATAGGGGTAGTATTATAGTAGTTATATTCTTGTACATAGAAGGCAGTATTATAGTAGTTATATTCCTGTACATAGGAGCAGTATTATAGTAATTATATTCTTGTACATAGGGAGCAGTATTATACTAGTTATATTCTTGTACATAGGGAGCAGTATTATAGTAATTATATTCTTGTACATAGGGGGCAGTATTATAGTAGTTATATTCCTGTACATAGGGGGCAGTATTATACTAGTTATATTCTTGTACATAGGGGCAGTATTATAGTAGTTATATTCTTGTACGTAGGGGCAGTATTATAGTAGTTATATTCTTGTACATAGGGGGCAACATTATAGTAGTTATATTCCTGTACATAGGGGGCAGTATTATAGTAGTTATATTCCTGTACATAGGGGGCAGTATTATAGTAGTTATATTCTTGTACATAGGGGGCAGTATTATAGTAGTTATATTCTTGTACATAGGGGGGCAATATTATAGTAGTTATATTCTTGTACATAGAGGGCAGTATTATAGTAGTTATATTCTTGTACATAGGAGGCAGTATTATAGTAGTTATATTCTTGTACATAGAGGGCAGTATTATAGTAGTTATATTCTTGTACATAGGAGCAGTATTATAGTAGTTATATTCTTGTACACAGGGGCAGTATTATAGTAGTTATATTCTTGCACATAGGGGACAGTATTATAGTAGTTATATTCTTGTACATAGGGGTAGTATTATAGTAGTTATATTCTTGTACATAGGGGGCAGTATTATAGTAGTTATACTCTTGTACATAGGGGGCAGTATTATAGTAGTTATATTCTTGTACATAGGGGTAGTATTATAGTAGTTATATTCTTGTACATAGGGGGCAGTATTATAGTAGTTATATTCTTGTACATAGGGGGCAGTATTATAGTAGTTATATTCTTGTACATAGGGGGCAGTATTATAGTAGTTATATTCTTGTACATAGGGGGCAGTATTATAGTAGTTATATTCTTGTACATAGGGGGCGGTATTATAGTAGTTATATTGTTGTACATAGGGGGCGGTATTATAGTAGTTATATTGTTGTACATAGGGGGCAGTATTATAGTAGTTATATTGTTGTACATAGGGGCCAGTATTATAGTAGTTATATTCTTGTACATAGGGGGCAGTATTATAGTAGTTATATTCTTGTACATAGGGGGCAGTATTATAGACGGTATATTCTTGTACATGGGAGGCAGTATTATATTAGTTATATTCTTGTACATAGGGGGCGGTATTATAGTAGTTATATTGTTGTACATAGGGGGCGGTATTATAGTAGTTATATTGTTGTACATAGGGGGCAGTATTATAGTAGTTATATTATTGTACATAGGGGGCAGTATTATAGTAGTTATATTCTTGTACATAGGGAGCAGTATTATTGTAGTTATATTCTTGTACATAGGAGGCAGTATTATAGTAGTTATATTCTTGTACATAGGGAGCAGTATTATAGTAGTTATATTCTTGTACATAGGGGGCAGTATTATAGTAGTTATATTCTTGTACATAGGAGGCAGTATTATAGTAGTTATATTCTTGCACATAGGGGACAGTATTATAGTAGTTATATTCTTGTACATAGGGGTAGTATTATAGTAGTTATATTCTTGTACATAGGGGGCAGTATTATAGTAGTTATACTCTTGTACATAGGGGGCAGTATTATAGTAGTTATATTCTTGTACATAGGGGTAGTATTATAGTAGTTATATTCTTGTACATAGAAGGCAGTATTATAGTAGTTATATTCCTGTACATAGGAGCAGTATTATAGTAATTATATTCTTGTACATAGGGAGCAGTATTATACTAGTTATATTCTTGTACATAGGGAGCAGTATTATAGTAATTATATTCTTGTACATAGGGGGCAGTATTATAGTAGTTATATTCCTGTACATAGGGGGCAGTATTATACTAGTTATATTCTTGTACATAGGGGCAGTATTATAGTAGTTATATTCTTGTACGTAGGGGCAGTATTATAGTAGTTATATTCTTGTACATAGGGGGCAACATTATAGTAGTTATATTCCTGTACATAGGGGGCAGTATTATAGTAGTTATATTCCTGTACATAGGGGGCAGTATTATAGTAGTTATATTCTTGTACATAGGGGGCAGTATTATAGTAGTTATATTCTTGTACATAGGGGGGCAATATTATAGTAGTTATATTCTTGTACATAGGGGGCAGTATTATAGACGGTATATTCTTGTACATGGGAGGCAGTATTATATTAGTTATATTCTTGTACATGGGGGGCAGTATTATAGTAGTTATATTCTTGTACATGGGGGGGCAGTATTATAGTAGTTATATTCTTGTACATGGGGGGGCAGTATTATAGTAGTTATATTCTTGTACATAAGGGGTAGTATTATAGTAGTTATATTCTTGTACATAGGGGGCAGTATTATAGTAGTTATATTCTGGTACAAAAGAGCAGTATTATAGTAGTTATATTCTTGTATATAGGAGGCAGTATTATAGTAGTTATATTCTTGTACATAGGGGACAGTATTATACTAGTTATATTCTTGTACAAAGGAGCAGCATTATAGTAGTTATATTCTTGTACATAGGGGGCAGTATTATAGTAGTTATATTCTTGTACATAGGGGGCAGTATTATAGTAGTTATATTCTTGTAAATAGGAGGCAGTATTATATTAGTTATATTCTTGTACATAGAGGGCAGTATTATAGTAGTTATATTCTTGTACATAGGGGGCTGTATTACAGTAGCTATATTCTTGTACATAGGAGGCAGTATTATAGTAGTTATATTGTTTTACATATGAGCAGTATTATACTAGTTATATTCTTGTACATAGGGGGCTGTATTATAGTAGTTATATTCTTGTACATAAGGGGGCAGTATTATAGTAGTTATATTCTTGTAAATAGGGGGCAGTATTATAGTAGTTATATTCTTGTACATAGGGGCAGTATTATAGTAGTTATATTCTTGTAAATAGGGGGCAGTATTATAGTAGTTATATTCTTGTACATAGGAGGCAGTATTATAGTAGTTATATTCTTGTACATAGGAGGCAGTATTATAGTAGTTATATTCTTGTACATAGGAGGCAGTATTATAGTAGTTATATTCTTGTACATAGGAGGCAGTATTATAGTAGTTATATTCTTGTACATAGGAGGCAGTATTATAGTAGTTATATTCTTGTACATAGGAGGCAGTATTATAGTAGTTATATTCTTGTACATAGGAGGCAGTATTATAGTAGTTATATTCTTGTACATAGAGGGCAGTATTATAGTAGTTATATTCTTGTACATAGGGGGCTGTATTATAGTAGCTATATTCTTGTACATAGGAGGCAGTATTATAGTAGTTATATTCTTGTACATAGGGGGCTGTATTATAGCAGTTATATTGTTTTACATATGAGCAGTATTATACTAGTTATATTCTTGTACATAGGGGGCTGTATTATAGTAGTTATATTCTTGTACATAAGGGGGCAGTATTATAGTAGTTATATTCTTGTACATAGGGACAGTATTATAGTAGTTATATTCTTGTACATAGGGACAGTATTATAGTAGTTGTATTCTTGTACATAGGGGGCAGTATTATAGTAGTTATATTCTTGTATATAGGGGGCAGTATTACAGTAGTTATATTCTTGTACATAGGGGCCAGTATTATAGTAGTTATATTCTTGTACATAGGAGGCAGTATTATAGTAGTTATATTCTTGTACATAGGGGGCAGTATTATAGTAGTTATATTCTTGTACATAGGAGGCAGTATTATAGTAGTCATATTCCTGTACATAGGGGGCAGTATTATGGTAGTTATATTCTTGTACATAGGGGGCAGTATTATAGTAGTTATATTCTTGTACATAGGGGGCAGTATTATAGTAGTTATATTCTTGTACATAGGGAGCAGTATTATAGTAGTTATATTCTTGTACATAGGAGCAGTATTATAGTAGTTATATTCTTGTACATAGGGGCCAGTATTATAGTAGTTATATTCTTGTACATAGGGGCAGTATTATAGTAGTTATATTCTTCTACAAAGGGGGCAGTATTATAGTAGTTATATTCTTGTACATAAGGAGCAGTATTATAGTAGTTATATTTTTGAACATAGGGGGCAGTATTATAGTAGTTATATTCTTGTACATAGGGGGCAGTATTATAGTAGTTATATTGTTGTACATAGGGGGCAGTATTATAGTAGTTATATTCTTGTACATAGGGACAGTATTATAGTAGTTATATTGTTGTACATAGGGGCAGTATTATAGTAGTTATATTCTTGTACATAGGGGGGCAGTATTATAGTAGCTATATTATTGTACATAGTAGCAGTATTATAGTAGTTATATTCTTGTACATAGGGACAGTGTTATAGTAGTTATATTCTTGTACATAGGGGGCAGTATTATAGTAGTTATATTCTTGTACATAGGAGCAGTATTATAGTAGTTATAATCTTGTACATAGGAGGCAGTATTATAGTAGTTATATTCTTGTACATAGGGACAGTATTATAGTAGTTATATTGTTGTACATAGGGGGGCAGTATTATAGTAGCTATATTCTTGTACATAGGGGGGCAGTAATATAGTAGCTATATTCTTGTACATAGGGACAGTATTATAGTAGTTATATTCTTGTACATAGGGGGCAGTATTATAGTAGTTATAATCTTGTACATAGGAGGCAGTATTATAGTAGTTATATTCTTGTACATAGGGACAGTATTATAGTAGTTATATTCTTGTACATAGGGGGCAGTATTATAGTAGTTAAATTCTTGTACATAGGGGGCAGTATTATAGTAGTTATATTCTTGTACATAGGGGGCAGTATTATAGTAGTTATATTCTTGTACATAGGGGGCAGTATTATAGTAATTATATTCTTGTACATAGGGACAGTATTATAGTAGTTATATTCTTGTACATAGGGGGCAGTATTATAGCAGTTATAATCTTGTACATAGGAGGCAGTATTATAGTAGTTATATTCTTGTACATAGGGACAGTATTATAGTAGTTATATTCTTGTACATAGGGGGCAGTATTATAGTAGTTATATTCTTGTACATAGGGGGCAGTATTATAGTAGTTATATTCTTGTACATAGGGGGCAGTATTATAGTAGTTATATTCTTGTACATAGGGGGCAGTATTATAGTAATTATATTCTTGTACATAGGGAGCAGTATTATACTAATTATATTCTTGTACATAGGGAGCAGTATTATACTAGTTACATTCTTGTACATAGGGAGCAGTATTATAGTAATTATATTCTTGTACATAGGGGGCAGTATTATAGTAGTATATTCTTGTACATAGGAGGCAGTATTATAGTAGTTATATTCTTGTACATAGGAGGCAGTATTATAATAGTTATATTCTTGTACATAGGGGGCAGTATTATAATAGTATATTCTTGTACATAGGAGGCAGTATTATAGTAGTTATATTCTTGTACATAGGAGGCAGTATTATAGTAGTTATATTCTTGTACATAGGGGGCAGTATTATAGTAGTTATATTCTTGTACATAGGAGCAGTATTATAGTAATTATATTCTTGTACATAGGGAGCAGTATTATACTAGTTATATTCTTGTACATAGGGGCCAGTATTATAGTAGTTATATTCTTGTACACAGGGGCAGTATTATAGTAGTTATATTCTTCTACATAGGGGGCAGTATTATAGTAGTTATATTCTTGTACATAAGGAGCAGTATTATAGTAGTTATATTTTTGAACATAGGGGGCAGTATTATAGTAGTTATATTCTTGTACATAGGGGGCAGTATTATAGTAGTTATATTGTTGTACATAGGGGGCAGTATAATAGTAGTTATATTCTTGTACATAGGGACAGTATTATAGTAGTTATATTGTTGTACATAGGGGGCAGTATTATAGTAGTTATATTCTTGTACATAGGGGGGCAGTATTATAGTAGCTATATTATTGTACATAGTAGCAGTATTATAGTAGTTATATTCTTGTACATAGGGACAGTATTATAGTAGTTATATTCTTGTACATAGGGGGCAGTATTATAGTAGTTATATTCTTGTACATAGGAGGCAGTATTATAGTAGTTATATTCTTGTACAAAGGAGCAGTATTATAGTAGTTATATTCTTGTACATAGGGGGCAGTATTATAGTAGTTATATTCTTGTACATAAGGGGGCAGTATTATAGTAGTTATATTCTTGTACATAAGGGGTAGTATTATAGTAGTTATATTCTTGTACATAGGGGGCAGTATTATAGTAGTTATATTCTGGTACAAAAGAGCAGTATTATAGTAGTTATATTCTTGTATATAGGAGGCAGTATTATAGTAGTTATATTCTTGTATATAGGGGGCAGTATTATACTAGTTATATTCTTGTACAAAGGAGCAGCATTATAGTAGTTATATTCTTGTACATAGGGGGCAGTATTATAGTAGTTATATTCTTGTACATAGGGGGCAGTATTATAGTAGTTATATTCTTGTAAATAGGAGGCAGTATTATATTAGTTATATTCTTGTACATAGGGGACAGTATTATAGTAGTTATATTCTTGTACATAGAGGGCAGTATTATAGTAGTTATATTCTTGTACATAGGGGGCTGTATTATAGTAGCTATATTCTTGTACATAGGAGGCAGTATTATAGTATTTATATTCTTGTACATAGGGGGCTGTATTATAGTAGTTATATTCTTGTACATAAGGGGGCAGTATTATAGTAGTTATATTCTTGTAAATAGGGGGCAGTATTATAGTAGTTATATTCTTGTACATAGGGGCAGTATTATAGTAGTTATATTCTTGTAAATAGGGGGCAGTATTATAGTAGTTATATTCTTGTACATAGGAGGCAGTATTATAGTAGTTATATTCTTGTACATAGGAGGCAGTATTATAGTAGTTATATTCTTGTACATAGGAGGCAGTATTATAGTAGTTATATTCTTGTACATAGGAGGCAGTATTATAGTAGTTATATTCTTGTACATAGGAGGCAGTATTATAGTAGTTATATTCTTGTACATAGGAGGCAGTATTATAGTAGTTATATTCTTGTACATAGAGGGCAGTATTATAGTAGTTATATTCTTGTACATAGGGGGCTGCATTATAGTAGCTATATTCTTGTACATAGGAGGCAGTATTATAGTAGTTATATTCTTGTACATAGGGGGCTGTATTATAGCAGTTATATTGTTTTACATATGAGCAGTATTATACTAGTTATATTCTTGTACATAGGGGGCTGTATTATAGTAGTTATATTCTTGTACATAAGGGGGCAGTATTATAGTAGTTATATTCTTGTAAATAGGGGGCAGTATTATAGTAGTTATATTCTTGTACATAGGAGGCAGTATTATAGTAGTTATATTCTTGTACATAGGGGGCAGTATTATAGTAGTTATATTCTTGTAAATAGGGGGCAGTATTATAGTAGTTATATTCTTGTACATAGGAGGCAGTATTATAGTAGTTATATTCTTCTACATAGGGGCAGTATTATAGTAGTTATATTCTTGTACATAGGAGGCAGCATTATAGTAGTTATATTCTTGTACATAGGGTGCAGTATTATAGTAGTTATAGTCTTGTATATAGGAGGCAGTATTATAGTAGTTATATTCTTGTACATAGGGAGCAGTATTATAGTAGTTATATTCTTGTACATAGGGGGCTGTATTATAGTAGTTATATTCTTGTACATAAGGGGCTGTATTATATTAGTTATATTCTTGTACATAGGGGGCAGTATTATAGTAGTTATATTCTTGTAAATAGGGGGCAGTATTATAGTAGTTATATTCTTTTACATATGAGCAGTATTATAGTAGTTATATTCCTGTACATAGGGGGCTGTATTATAGTAGTTATATTCTTGTACATAGGGGGCAGTATTATAGTAGTTATATTCTTGTACATAGGGGACTGTATTATAGTAGTTATATTCTTGTGCATAGGGGGCAGTATTATAGTAGTCATATTCTGGTACATAGGGGGCAGTATTATAGTAGTTATATTCTTGTACATAGGAGTCAGTATTATAGTAGTTATATTCTTGTACATAGGGGGCAGTATTATAGTAGTTATATTCTTGTACATAGGGGGCAGTATTATAGTAGTTGTATTCTTGTACATAGGGGCAGTATTATAGTAGCTATATTCTTGTACATAGGGGGCAGTATTATAGTAGTTATATTCTTGTACATAGGGGGCAGTATTATAGTAGTTATATTCTTGTACATAGGGCGCAGTATTATAGTAGTTATATTCTTGTACATAGAAGGCAGTATTATAGTAGTTATATTTTTGTACATAGGAGGCAGTATTATATTAGTTATATTCTTGTACATAGGAGGCAGTATTATAGTAGTTATATTCTTGTGCATAGGGGGCAGTATAATAGTGATTATATTCTTGTACATAGGGGGCAGTATTATAGTGATTATATTCTTGTACATAGGGGGCAGTATTATAGTAGTTATATTCTTGCACATAGGGAGCAGTATTATAGTAGTTGTATTCTTGTACATGATCAGTATTATCGTAGTTGTATTCTTGTACATAGGGGGCTGTATTATAGTAGTTATATTCTTGTACACAGGGAGCAGTATTATAGTAGTTGTATTTTTGTACATAGGGGGCAGTATTATAGTAGTTTTATTCTTGTACATAGGGGGCCGTATTATAGTAGTTATATTCTTGTACATAGGGAGCAGTATTATAGTAGTTGTATTCTTGTACATGATCAGTATTATCGTAGTTGTATTCTTGTACATAGGGGGCAGTATTATAGTAGTTGTATTTTTGTACATAGGAGGTAGTATTATAGTAGTTGTATTTTTGTACATAGTAGGTAGTATTATAGTACTTATATACTTGTAAATAGGGGGGCAGTATTATCGTAGTTCTATTCTTGTACATGAGCAGTATTATTGTAGTTGTATTCTTGTACATAGGGGAGCAGTATTATTGTAGTTGTATTCTTGTACATAGGGGGCAGTATTATAGTAGTTATATTCTTGTACATCGGGGGCAGTATTATAGTAGTTATATTCTTGTACATAGGAGGCAGTATTATAGTAGTTATATTCTTGTACATAGGGGGCAGTTTTATCGTAGTTCTATTCTTGTACATAGGGGCAGTATTATAGTAGATGTATTCTTGCATATAGGAGCAGAATTATAGTAGCTGTATTCTTGTATATAGGAGCAGTATTATAGTAGTTATAGTCTTGTACATAGGAGAGCAGTATTATAGTATATTCTTCTACATAGGGGAGCAGTATTATAGTAGTTTTATTCTTGTACATAGGGGGCAGTATTATAGTTGTTGTATTTTTGTACATAGGGGACAGTATTATAGTAGTTTTATTCTTGTACATAGAGGACAGTATTCTAGTAGTTTTATTCCACTATATAGAGGACAGTATTAGAGTAGTTATAGTCTGGTACATAGGGGGCAGTATTATAGTAGTTATATTCTGCTACATAGGGGGCAGTATTATAGTAGTTATAGTCTTGTACATAGGGGCAATATTATTGTAGTTGTATTCTAGTACATAGGGGAGCAGTATTTTACTAGTTGTGTTCTTGTACATAAGGGAGCAGTATAATTGTAGTTGTATTCTTGTACATAGGGAAGCAGTATTATAGTAGTTGTATTTTTGTACATATGGGAGCAGTATTATAGTAGTTGTATTTTTGTACATAGGAGGCTGTATTATAGTAGTTATAGTCTTGTAAATAGGGGGCAGTATTATAGTAGTTATATTCTTGTACATGAGCAGTATTATTGTAGTTTTATTCTTGTACATAGGGGAGCAGTATTATACTAGTTGTATTCTTGTACATAGGGGAGCAGTATTATAGTAGTTGTATTCTTGTACATAGGGGCAGTATTATAGTAGTTGTATTCTTGTACACGAGCTGTATTATAGTAGTTATACTCTTGTATATGTGCTGTATTATAGTATCTCTATTCTTGTTTATAGGAGCAGTATTATAGTACCGGTACTTATATTCTTGTACATAGGGAGCAGTAATATAGTAGTTATATTCTTGTACATGAGCAGTATTATCATAGTTGTATTCTTGTACATAGGGGGCAGTATTATAGTAGTTATATTCTTGTACATAGGGGGCAGTTTTATCGTAGTTCTATTCTTGTACATAGGGGAGCAGTATTATTGCATTTGTATTCTTGTACATAGGGGAGCAGTATTATTGTAGTTATATTCTTGTACATAGGGGGCAGTATTATAGTAGTTATATTCTTGTACATAGGGGGCAGTATTATAGTAGTTATATTCTTGTACATAGGGGAGCAGTATTATTGTAGTATTCTTGTACATAGGGGAGCAGTATTATAGTAGTTATATTCTTGTACATAGGGGGCAGCATTATAGCAGTTACATTCTTGTACATAGGGGGCAGTATTATAGTAGTTATATTCTTGTACATAGTGGGAAGTATTATAGTAGTTATATTCTTGTACATAGGGGGCAGTATTATAGTAGTTATATTCTTGTACATAGGAGGCAGTATTATAGTAGTTATATTCTTGTACATAGGGGGCAGTATTATAGTAGTTATATTTTTGTACATAGGGGCAGTATTATAGTAGTTATATTCTTGTACATAGGGGGCAGTATTTTAGTAGTTATATTCTTGTACATAGAGGCAGTATTATAGTAGTTATATTCTTGTACATAGGGGGCAGTATTATAGTAGTTATATTCTTGTACATAGGGGAGCAGTATTATGCTAGTTGTATTCTTGTACATAGGGGAGCAGTATTATAGTAGTTATATTCCTGTACATAGGGGGCAGTGTTGTAGTAGTTATATTCTTGTACATAGGGGCCAGTATTATAGTAGTTATATTCCTGTAGATAGGGGGCAGTATTATAGTAGTTATATTCTTGTACATAGGGGGTAGTATTATAGTAGGTATATTCTGGTACATAGGCACAGTATTATAGTAGTTATATTCTTGTACGTAGGGGCATTATTATAGTAGTTATATCCTTGTACATAGGGGGCAGTGTTATAGTAGTCATGTTCTTGTACATAGGGGGCAGTATTATAGTAGTTGTATTCTTGTACACAGGGGGCAGTATTATAGTAGTTGTATTCTTGTACACAGGGGGCAGTATTAATAGTAGATGCATTCTTGTATATAGGAGCAGTATTAATAGTAGTTATATTCTTGTATATAGGAGCAGTATTATAGTAGTTATATTCTTGTACATAGGGGAGCAGTATTATAGTATATTCTTGTACATGGGGGAGCAGTATTATAGTATATTCTTGTACATAGGGGAGCAGTATTATAGTATATTCTTGTACATAGGGGAGCAGTATTATAGTATATTCTTGTACATAGGGGAGCAGTATTATAGTATATTCTTGTACATAGGGGGCAGTATTATAGTAGTCGTATTTTTGTACATAGGAGGCAATATTATAGTAGTTATATTCTTGTAAATAGGGGGCAGTATTATAGTAGTTATATTATTGTACATGAGCATTATTATTGTAGTGGTATTCTTGTACATAGGGGAGCAGTATTATACTAGTTGTATTCTTGTACATGGGGGAGCAGTATTATAGTAGTTATTTTCTTGTACATGAGCAGTATTATTGTAGTTGTATTCTTGTACATAGGGGAGCAGTATTATAGTAGTTATATTCTTGTACATATGAGGCAGTATTATAGTAGTTATATTCTTGTACATGAGCAGTATTAATGTAGTTGTATTTTTGTACATAGGGGAGCAGTATTATTGTAGTTATATTCTTGTACATAGAGGCAGTATTATTGTAGTTGTATTCTTGTAAATAGAAGGCAGTAATATGGCAGTTATATTCTTGTACATAGGGGCAATATTATAGTAGTTATATTATTGTACATAGGAGGCAGTATTATAGTAGGTATATTCTTGTACATAGGGGCAGTATTATAGTAGTTCTATTCTTGTACATAGGGGGCAGTATTATATTAGTTATATTCTTGTACATAGGAGGCAGTATTATAGTAGTTATATTCTTGTACATAGGGGGCAGTATTATAGTAGTTATATTCTTGTACATAGGGGGCAGTATTATAGTAGTTATATTCTTGTACATAGCAGGCAGTATTATAGTAGTTATATTCTTGTACATAGGATGCAGTATTATAGTAGTTATATTCTTGTACATAGGGAGCAGTATTATAGTAGTTATATTCATGTACATAGGGGGCAGTATTAGAGTAGTTATATTCTAGTACATAGGAGCAGTATTATAGTAGTTATATTCTGGTACATAGGGGGCAGTATTATAGTAGTTATATTCTTGTACATAGGGAGCAGTATTATAGTAGTTATATTCTTGTAAATAGAAGGCAGTAATATGGCAGTTATATTCTTGTACATAGGGGGCATTATTATAGTAGTTATATTCTTGTAAATAGAAGGCAGTAATATGGCAGTTATATTCTTGTACATAGGGGGCAGTATTATAGTAGTTATATTCTTGTACATAGGGGGCAGTATTATAGTAGTTATATTCTTGTACATAGGGAGCAGTATTATAGTAGTTATATTCTTGTAAATAGAAGGCAGTAATATGGCAGTTATATTCTTGTACATAGGGGGCAGTATTATAGTAGTTATATTCTTGTACATAGGGGGCAGTATTATGGTAGTTATATTCTTGTACATAGGGAGCAGTATTATAGTAGTTATATTCTTGTACATAGGGGGCAGTATTATAGTAGTTATATTCTTGTACATAGGGGGCAGTATTATAGTAGTTATATTCCTGTACATAGGGGGCAGTATTATAGTAGTTATATTCTTGTACATAGGGGGCAGTATTATAGTAGTTATATTCTTGTACATAGGGGCAGTATTATAGTAGTTATATTCTTGTACATAGGGGCAGTATTATAGTAGTTATATTCTTGTACATAGGGGGCAGCATTATAGGAGTTATATTCTGGTACATATGGGGCAGTATTATAGTAGTTATATTCTTGTACATGGAATCCTAGACTGGTAGGGTTGGAAGGGACCTCCAGGGTCATTGGGTCCGACCCCCTGCTCAGTGCAGGATCACTAAATCATCCCAGACAGATGTCTGTCCAGCCTCTGAAGACTTGCATTGAAGGAGAACTCCCCACCTCCCGTGGTAACCTGTTCCACTCATTGATCCTCTGAATGTCAATCTCTAATCTGTGTCTCCTCCCTTTCAGTTTCATCCCATTGCTTCTAGTCTTTCCTTGTACAGATGAGAATAGGGCTGATCCCTCTGCACTGTGACAGCCCTTCAGATATTTGTAGACCACTATTAAGTCTCCTCTCAGCTTTCTTTTTTTTTTTTTTTTTTTGCAGTCGGGCCCCTGTTGTCTGTGATATAAATCCCCATCTGCTGATTATGGAGTTCTTGGCTCATTATACCAGCAGACACTACATAGAATATAATGTATAATTCCGCAGCTTTTTCTTCTTTTTCCCATGCTGTGGACCAATGAGAAGGAATCAGAAGAGCCACAGGTTCAACAGTGAATCCTCTGCTCACTTCTGTTTTCAACAAACACTAATTTGCAGATTTTTTTTAATTACGTTTCAGTGCAATTATTTTGGTGCTGAATTATTATCTGCCTCTAATTATAACAGTGATATGAATAGTAATTAGTCGTCTATATTTGTCTGGCTGCTGTTTAGCGAGAACAATGTGCAGATGTTTGTCCGCCACCGAGAGGATACAGGTGACACATTCCTGGTGAACGGAATATTAGGTGATACAAATGTGTTCTGTGGGAAGTAACAGCACAAAGAAAACATTGTATCGCCATCTGACACTGGCTGATACAACCATAGGTGCAGCGCAATCACCTCCGGCTCCATGACTGTCCTATTCACAGCCAGTGTTACCACCCAGGTAGCCAATGTGCCTGAGGCATGTGGGGCTTCTGGGTAGTTTCTTTCTCTTTGTTGCCACAGGGGTGCCCTTGATCATCAGAGACATTATGGTGGCATGGTTTTAGATGGAGATTGAGGAGTTGATGTTGTCAATTTTATATAAGCACTGTATGGTAGTATGAGAGTACCGTGTGGCACTAGGAGGGTACCGTGTGGCACTAGGAGGGTACCGCATGGCACTATGAGGGTACTGCATGGCACTATTTACATGCACACTGACTGCATTATCTGGACATAAGCATTATTTATCCAGGCACTGTATAGCTCTATCTGGGGGCTGTATGGCACAGTATGGCAGTATTTATATATGGCATTAGAAAGCCTTGATTTGGTGCCAGCCGCCTATGGTTTGTACAGAGGGAAGAATTGTAATAATAGCTTTAGATACGGATGGGATTGTATGTTTCGCTCAGACAGTATCACACATGACGGGCTTGGATACATCTGTTTAGGATGTGGATGAAGTTCAATGTGTGTCTCCGGCAAAGTATCACATGTGATAGGCTTACACCCGAACACGATGGGGATGTAGTACTTGTGGCACGGCGGATGAGATGCTTCGATTCCCCCCGACTTGCAGTTCTTGTTCCGTCTTTGAAATAATAAAACTTCCGAGCGGTGAATTTTATTCACTTTTATTAAAAGTAACATCATCATAATAATAATCATAATAAACACTAATAAGAAAATAAGTGATGACTCGGAGGATGAGCGAGTGCCCCAAATCACCTCCACCTCTCCAGCAGCGCAGCGGGATCCCCACGAAGGGTTAATATACAGGGTGGAGGACATAACATATCTACGGTTTTTTTTTCTATGATCCCTTAAAGAACACATATGGGGGAGGCGGGGTTACAAGCTGAAAGCCCCTCCCCCTACAGAAACAGGTCACATGCTCCTTATGACCCTAAGTGTCCGAGGTAATGCCAGTCACAGATCTGATCCAGCGCAGTAATCACAAAGCGATGCACCCAACGTGCGCGCCATTTTTATCTGACGCAACGACTTGGTCTGCTCTGCTTCTTCTCTAGATAACGGGGTGTGGCCGGGCGGTCGGCACGATACAACGTAGCTTTCATCTCATTCAGTTACTTACGTGTGTGTGTGATAGACTCCGCCGCCTCTGGTCGCATTATCGTACTGTCACCACCGCCTGCGCCAAATTGTGAGGAGGGAGTAACAGATCATAGTGAACCAGTCTGTCAACTGTTTACAAAGTTGCCATTCAACAATTGCGCCCGTGCGCCATCTTGCTCAAGTCGTTCCCACAACGCGGCTCGTGTCCGATATGACAACTGCGGCCGTTAATGGTTTGGGGACAAATAACCGCAGCTCTGAGGAGTGACATATGCTGCATGAAACAATGGTGCCGCATGGATCTGCGCCGCTATGTGCCCTCCTCCGAGTGCGGCACAGGGGGCTGGGGGGCAAAAACTTTCTTCCTTACTACTTGCATTTATAAATTCATCTCCATCTTATCTCACATGAAAGGGATCAATCCCCCCAATCCTTCAGTCTGTCCCCCCAGGAGAGCGCAATCAGCGGCAGCGGCGTTACAGGAACAGATGCCGCTAACCATCGGCAGTATGTTCAGGCCAGACCGAGCGTCTCTGGTGCCAACATTCTTCTTTTCTACCCTGCGCGGGATTAATCTCGTCCTCGCAGGATTAGGTGCCGGCGCTTCATTAAGGCGAACACGCTGCTTGTTTCTGTTTCATGTGTACACAAGTTGTTTTCAATTAACTGTAACAGCAATTAAGCCTTCGGCGCGTTCCTCCATCACAGCGAGTCCGGTTATACGGTGGCCAAGGCATGAATATTCATGAGCCGCAATTAAAGACACGGAGGCAAAAAAATCTTTGTATTAAACGGTCTGACTCTGAAGTCTCGGGCCCGTTGGACGCTTGGCGCGATTATCTCCAGATCTATGTTCAAGGCATATGGCGCCAGACGCAGAGCTACCAGAGACGCTCACAGTCGTATTACCGCCCACAAACTGCCCTCCTCGTTATACGGTACTCTGTATAAGTAACCAAAATGGCAAAGGTAAAGAGTCCTTCAATGCCCACCTGGCGCCAACTGGGCAATCTCAAACTAACAGAAATAGCAAAATTAGAGAGTTCTTTACTACCCATCAGGCGCCAACCGCGCAATGCCAATACTTTCCTACAATCCTCTGCTAAATGTATCCCCAAATCCGCGCCTTCCCCAATCTAACCCCATTTCGGCCTCTTTGCGTCTCAGTGCCAATCTACAGGATGAGCAGGCATACTGGGCGCACATGGAAATGACAGAACACAGACTGAGGAAGGAAAGGTACCCAAATGCAAGTACTGAGTGCAGAGGAGTCGCTCCGGCACCCAGATCCCTACACTGTGGACCGCGAGGTATTTACATTTGGCCTTGCCGGCGACGACATAAAGAAATAATAATGAAGAAAAAAACAAGATAGAAATGCTATAAATATCCACAGAACGGAGAAAAAAAAAAGAAAAACTTTATCAACAACCAAATGTACAAACTCTCTTTAGAACACAAGACATGCCCAGAACCTCGGGGGTGGAGTTATCAGATCACAGCCCCTCCCCTGAGGACACCACAAAAAAGCGTTTTGGTTTTCTTCTGCTTCATTCGTTCTTGTTCTAGAGCAGCAAATTCAGATGAAGGAGACAGTAGGAAAGTGAATAATATTCTTCATATGTAATATAGATTTATATAGATTTGAACAGGTCCTTGAGGAGCGGAGCAGCTATAACGTCAGGAGGGCGGAGGCGAGGAGCAGAGAGTGCGTCGTGCTCAGCAGAAATACCATTGTGCACAGGTTGGACCAGACGCCAAGCGCGTTGCTGCCGGACAAGTGGCCGCTGGATGATCTTTCCACTATGTTGTCTTTTCCAAGTGATTGCTGCAAGAGACAAGAACAGGAGGGTCAGGTCAGAGGGGACTATAAGCAGGGAGCCTGTTAGGACTTCTGAGCACATGAAACGGCCCACAGTGATACAACACAGAAGAAGAGCAGATCACAAGTACAAAACGGATTTGGTTACCGTTCCTGAAATACGCATACCCTTGGAAATAGGGCTCTAAAATCTGCTTCAGCCCATGCTAATACTTGCAGACCAGTGCTGACCGCTCCAGAAACCATTACCCGATCCTGGAAGACCGGTGAACGTCTACTAAGACGATATCTGAGGCTCTGAACATTTCCAGAGAAAAAGAGTTGGGTCTGTAATTCGAGATCACTTGGACATGAGGAAGGGGTCTGCCAAGCGGGTCACCCTGTACTATCATGGCGGTGTATTTCACATCACCCTGCACCATCATGGCGGTGTATTTCACGTCACCCTGCACCATCATGGCGGTGTATTTCACGTCACCCTGCACCATCATGGCGGTGTATTTCACGTCACCCTGCACCATCATGGCGGTGTATTTCACGTCACCCCGCACCATCATGGCGGTGTATTTCACGTCACCCCGCACCATCATGGCGGTGTATTTCACGTCACCCCGCACCATCATGGCGGTGTATTTCACGTCACCCTGTACCATGATGGCGGTGTAGTTCACGTCACCCTTCACTAACATGGCAGTGTATTTCACGTCACCCTGCACCATCATGGCGGTGTATTTCATGTCACCCTGCACCATCATGGCGGTGTATTTCACGTCACCCTGCACCATCATGGCGGTGTATTTCACGTCACCCTGCACCATCATGGCGGTGTATTTCACGTCACCCTGCACCATCATGGCGGTGTATTTCACGTCACCCTGCACCATCATGGCGGTGTATTTCACGTCACCCTGCACCATCATGGCGGTGTATTTCACGTCACCCTGCACCATCATGGCGGTGTATTTCACGTCACCCTGCACCATCATGGCGGTGTATTTCACGTCACCCTGCACCATCATGGCGGTGTATTTCACGTCACCCCGCACCATCATGGCGGTGTATTTCACGTCACCCCGCACCATCATGGCGGTGTATTTCACGTCACCCTGCACCATCATGGCGGTGTATTTCACGTCACCCTGCACCATCATGGCGGTGTATTTCACGTCACCCCGCACCATCATGGCGGTGTATTTCACGTCACCCCGCACCATCATGGCGGTGTATTTCACGTCACCCCGCACCATCATGGCGGTGTATTTCACGTCACCCTGTACCAACATGGCGGTGTATTTCACGTCACCCCGCACCATCATGGCGGTGTATTTCACATCATCCTGTACCATCATGGCGGTGTATTTCACGTCACCCTGTACCATCATGGCGGTGTATTTCAAGTCACCCTGTACCATCATGGCGGTGTATTTCACGTCACCCTGTACCATCATGGTGGTGTATTCTTGCACAGCCGCCATCACCCAGGGGCCTGGAGATGCTGGACCATCCTCCTCATTTGCATGATCCGGCCCCCTTGGACTATGATCTGTTGTCTAATTTGTAGAAACCCCTGAAGGGAACCAAGTTTGCCTCCATTTCTGACACAACTGAAGCAGCTGGCGCCGTCTGATGGGCTGCAGTCAGAGGTTCATCGATATCTGAGGGGACTCTGCAGAAGAGCTGAAGCTTCCCTGTCCCATCGCTGTGTGCGGCTGACTGGTGGCCTTTAAAGGGCCAGTTCAGTCTTATTATAAAGCCTAGCCCTTGTATAATGACAAGATCTGCCATTATTAAGATAACTGAATGCTGTCAGTGAATGGATAAACTCCTGTTTAAATCCAGATGCTGAAATCCTGTATAGAACTAGTCTTACTCACAGCTGGGGGTTTGTTACAATGTATCACAATAGACTCTGTGCGGTGAACACAGTAGCAGTACAAATCTCTCCCCTCCTGATAGCTTGCTACAATGTATCAGTGCAGTCTCACGGCACATTTGTAACCAGCCGGGTGAGCAGGACCGGCTCAGGGGTCTCGGCTTCTGGTGGGGGACATACATTTAGGATTATGTTCACACAGCGGATTGGACTGAGCAAAAAATACATGAAAAACCACCTAAATAAACCCCACAAAGCCTCCCGGATTCAGCCGCAGTTTTTGCATTTGACGTATATTTTGATGTCCCATTGATTTCTATGGTAAAAACAGACAAAAAAGGAAAAAAACGGGACACATCGCTTCTGTTCTGATTTTAAATAGGTCTGAGAAAAAAACAGCGTTAAGACAGGAACCGGGACTCCAATCAGAAATCAGTGGGGCGGGTGCTGGGAGTGTATGTTGGGGTGGGATACGCTCCAGAATATGCTGGTGAAGATACGCCCGCGGCGCGGCACGGAGGATGCAGCAATTAGCAGAATACTCCGCTCTGCAAGAAAAGTCCGCACTACAATCTGCACATCTGACGGCCAATAGGGAGTCGGGAAGGAATTGTCCCCAAATGGGCTAATTGGCTTCTGCCTCGTTGGGGTTTTTGCCTTCCTCTGGATCAACAAGGGGGTGAAACAGGCTGAACTGGATGGACATTGTCGGCATTCAGCCTAACATACTATGTTATATGGAATTGAAAATGGCAACTCTGCATCAGAGTCCGCATTAAGGCCGCCGTCACGCATTGCGCCATTCTGCCCCATCACCTCTGCGGTGGCCAAAGCTGTAGCTAAATGGTGCCGATTTGGCTGTGTTTTCCCTCGCGGACCCCCGTTTCCCTCGCGGACCCCCGAGTTGTATCTCAGGGCTTGTATGCCGCAGCATTAATAGACATTCTGCCAATCAGGATCTGCAGCGGTTTTGGAAAATGCTGTGGATTTATCACGGAAAATCTCCGCACAACATGAAAGGGTTTTTTGCTGTTTTTTTTAATCCCCTCCACACGGCCTGTAGTGTGAACGCTGCACAAGAGCAGACCCTGCGTGTGAGGGCGGGCAGACCTGGGCATTGTGGTGCAGATTTGGTCAGCGGAACGTTCCGTCCCTTTGTGCAGATACCCCAAAACATAGATCTCAGGACAGCAGAGAAGAAGCATGTGACACCAGAGAGAACACGACGGGCTCGGCTCTGCTACATCTGCGCTGGCTTTGTTGTGCCATTAGAGCAGACAATCTAATGCTGACGACTCCTCATGAATGAAGATCTTGACTTATAATTATAGGAGACACTTAAGGACTCGCGGCGTGCGCTGCTCTTACCTCCGCCAGGCACAGCTGAGAGTCGACAGAGTTGTTTGATTTTAGTTTCTGAGCCTGGGAAAAAAAAAAAAAAAAACTTAGATTAAAAAACAAAAAAATGTAAAAACCTTCACTAATTGAGGTGTTTGAGGGCTTTGATTAGCGGCAGAAACACAACGGCGCCAGTTGCTCACAGCGAATAAATCGCATTTTTTATGACCCGTTCCTTAGGAGATGCACAAAGCTTTACTTAGTTACGGGATTTTAGTTGAAATTAATGAGATCGTCAGACACGGCGAACGCAGCGTCATCATCATCATCAGCGCTATTAATTAGCTGCACTCGGCTCCTCCAGGCTCATTATAGTGACCGGCTGATACACTGATGGCAGACGACACCTCGCTTTCTTCTTCCAACCAATCTTACAATAATTGCAGATCGTCCGAGGAAGATAGACATAAAGCGCACAGTCCTCAACATCATCTGCTGAAAGGGACGGTAACCACCCACAGCTTATATCAGTTATATAAGCTATAAGAGGAGCGGCTGAGGTCACATATGATGTAAATATCAATATCCGTGCTGGAGCGTTATAAGAGGAGCGGCTGAGGTCACATATGATGTAAATATCAATATCCGTGCTGGAGCGTTAAAAAAAAAAAAGCGCCTGATATCAGTCACATGCATGATGTCTCTGGAGGTTATATCAGTACCGGAGTGTTATAAGAAGAGCCGCTGATAACAGTCACATATGTGTCGTCTCTGGAGGTTATATCAGTGCTGGAGCGTTATAAGAGGAGCGGCTGATATCAGTCACATGCATGATGTCTCTGGAGGTTATATCAGTGCTGGAGCGTTATAAGAGGAGCGGCTGATATCAGTCACATGCATGATGTCTCTGGAGGTTATATCAGTACCGGAGTGTTATAAGAATAGCCGCTGATAACCGTCACATATGTGTCGTCTCTGGAGGTTATATCAGTGCTGGAGCGTTATAAGAGGAGCGGCTGATGTCACATATGATGTAAATATCAATATCAGTGCTGGAGCGTTATAAAAGAAGCGGCCGATATCAGTCACATGCATGATGTCTCTGGAGGTTATATCAGTACCGGAGTGTTATAAGAAGAGCCGCTGATAACAGTCACATATATGATGTCTCTGGGGGTTATATCAGTCCTGGAGTGTTATAAAAGGGAACGGCTGATATCACATATGATGTAAATATCAATATCAGTGCTGGAGCTTTATGAGAGGAGCGGTTGATATCAGTCACATATATGATGTTTCTGGAGGTTATATCAGTACTGGAGTCTTATAAGAGGGGCAGCTGATATTAGTTACATATATCATGTCTCTGGAGGTTATATCAGTAGTGGAGCGTTAGAAGAAGAGCCACTGATAACAGTCACATATATGTCGTCTCTGGAGGTTATATCAGTGCTGGAGTGTTATAAGAGTAGCGGCTGATATTAGTTACATATATGAGGTCTCTGGGGGTTATATCAGTGCCGGAGTGTTATAAGAGGAGCGGCTGAGATCAGTCACATATATGATGTCTCTGGGGGTTATATCCGTACTGGAGAATTATAACAGTAGCGGCTGATATTAGTCACATATATGATGTCTCTGGAGGTTATATCAGTACTGGAGTGTTATAGGAAGGGCAGCTGATATTAGTTACATATATGATGTCTCTGGAGGTTATATCAGTACCGGAGTGTTATAAGAAGAGCCGCTGATAACAGTCACATATATGATGTCTCTGGAGGTTATATCAGGGCTTGAGCGTTATAAAGGAAGCAGCTGATATCAGTCATATATATAATGTCTCTGGAGGTTATATCAGTACTGGAGCGTTATAAGAGAAACGGCTGATATTAGTCACATATATGTCGTCTCTGGAGGTTATATCAGTACTGGAGCGTTATAAGAGAAAAGACTGATATTAGTCACATATATGATTTCTCTGGAGGTTATATCAGACCTGGAGTGTTATAAGAGGAGAGGCTGATTTCACATATGATGTAAATATCAATATCAGTGCTGAAGCTTTATGAGAGGAGCGGCTGATATCACTCACATATATGATGTTTCTGGAGGTTATATCAGTACTGGAGTATTATAAGCGGAAAGGCTGATATTAGTCACATATATGATGACTCTGGAGTTTATATAAGTAGAGGAGTGTTATATGAAGAGCCGCTGATAACAGTCACATATGTGATGTCTCTAGAGGATATATCAGTACTGCAGCGTTATAAGAGGAGTGGCTGCTATCATATATATGATGTCTCTGGAGGTTCTATCAGTACTGTAGTGTTATAAAAAGAGCCGCTAATTTCACATATGATGTAAATATCTCTGGAAGTTATATCAATGCTGGAGTATTATAAGAGCAGCAGCTGATATCAGTCACATATATGATGTCTTTGTAGGTTATATCAGTGCTGAAGCGTTATAAGAGAAGCGGCTTATATCAGTCACATATATGATGTCTCTGGAGGTTATGTCAGTGCTGGACCGTTATAAGTGAAGCGGCTGATATCAGTCACATATAGAGGCCCATTTACACACACAGATAATATTTCAAAAGATTGAAAGATCAGTGATCGGTTTGCATAAAGTACTAATGGGCACTAATTGCTATTAGTACTTTATCAGCTTCATTTGCATGCAAATGAGCTTCTGAGAGCTGTTGCAGAACTCAGCAGGAGGTCTCAGCTTTGTAATTAGCTCCATTGTTCAGCCACAGGCTGCTAAAAGAAACTAATGTAATCCCTAGCACCCCGTGGAGAATTCAGCACCATGGACAGCATACACAGCCTGTAATCAGCTTTCCCTGGGCAGATCACAGCGTGTGCGGTCCTGCTTCTCAGCCTTTCTGCCGAATGATGATTTTCAAGCAGAACTGAAAAACATCGTTCTCCACAAAACTGAAAGATGGGCACATTTACACGCAACGACTATTGCACAAAAGATGGCTTTTGAGTTCATTTTGAGTGATCATCGCTGTGTCTAAATTGGCCTGATGATGTCTCTGCAGGTTATATCAGTACTGGAGTGTTATAAGAGGAGCGACTGATATCATGTATTATATAAAGGTCTCTGCCTAACACCAGGTCGGAGCTCACCCCCATCATATGCTCACATATAACACCCCTTATAAACACAGTATTAGAGGACCTCCTTCCACCCACATACATGGGGGGTTCAGAATGCCAAGATGACGGGGTACAGAACATACTGGGACAATTGAGATTAAAGAAATAAAAACGGCACCAAGGAGCATTGTGGGTAATTATCAATTTACAGTCACATGTATTATCCACCTCCATGAACCTTTGGGACACTGGCTGAGGAATTCACTGAGGCACGAGGCAGAATAGACCTCCCCAGGCTCCACGGGATGTGCAGATACACGTAGTAGTGCCTGTAGCGCCCCCGCTCACCTGTATGAGGTTGGCACACGCTGGCAGCCCATTGTGTGTCGGGATCTCATTGGTGAAGTGAATGTTGTCGGAGAAGACGGAGTCCTTGGCTTTGGATTTGGAGAGTACGGAGGAGGTGGTTGCGTGGACGGCCGGGTCCGGCTGCAGCTTCACGTCTGTCCCATTCCCAAAAGCCTGGATGGCGTTTCCTGGAGACAGAAAGAACAAAGATAGTTCTGTCACTAATCTGACTGCAGGAACTACAAGTCTCAGCAGCAGAGCGAGGGTAGACAGTGGGGCCCGCGGCTCATCGGGGACTCCAGGGATTTGTAGTTCCAGAGTATCTATAACTTTCCCATAGAATCCACTCGGCGCCCGTCTGATTAACGCTGTGATGGCCAAATTACCATGGCAGGGGCCTCAGTCATGGCATTAACAGGGGGGTGCTGATCAGATCTCTTCAGTCAGGGATACTCATACTACAGGAACCCTGCAGGTGAATGGGCCCCTGAGACCGGGCCCTAACCCTCATAGAGTACTGCAGAGTTACCATTCAGCAGCCTTCACAACTGCTATGATAGTGCCACATCATCCAGGACCACCCTAAGTACCCGATTAGCACCTCATTGCCCAGGACCACTCTTGGTACCCTTCATGACTGCTATGGTAGTACCTCACCACGGACACGCTACGACAATCGTTGTCACCCTCATCCACTCCCGACTCAACTACTGCAACTCGCTATTCGTCGGCCTTCCCCGCGCCAGACTCTCCCCTCACCAATCCATACTAAACACAGCTTCTAGGCTCAGCTTCCTATCCAGCAGTTTCTCGGATGCCTATGCCAGTCGCTGCACTGGCTGCCCATCCACTACAGAACTTAATTTAACATCACCCTCGCCCACAAAGCCCTCCATGGCGCGGCGTCACCGTACATCGCCTCCCTCCTGTCCGTATATCACCCAGCCTGTGCGCTCCGAAAGGCCAACACATTGAGATTAAACGCCCCTCACACGCTCGCCCCCAGGACTTCTCTAGAGCTGTACTCATCCTCTGGAACGCTCTACCCCAAAACATCTGGACAATCCCGGACGCACAAGACTGCAGACATGTCTTAAAGACGCTTCGTAGAAGCATACCAAACCTCCTGATCTAGTAGTCCTCCCACAGCATGCCCCCTGCCCCTCCTATGGCTTTCCACTTTTGCCCATCCCGTACCCTTTCTGCCCCGCACCTCCTGTACTACCCCCACCCCGTTTGTGTCTTAAAAACTGTATATCACATGTTAGCGTGTTATTGCTGCCCCCCCCTTGCTCCATCGCCTGCCCCTGTACCTTCTGTATGACCCCCAGCCCTTCGGGTTTCCAAATATTGGAATACCACATGTAACGCTTGTCATTTCTCTAAATTTCGTATTGCTTGCGGAATAGGTTGGCGCTATACAAATAAAGATTAGTATTACCTAATTACCCAAGACCCCCCGTGGTACCCTACAGTGCCTCATAACCCAGGACAACCCTTGGTACCTTTCAAGACTGCTATGACAGCATCATGTTACCCACAATCACCCGCGGTACTCTTCAACTACCATGATAGCACCATGTTACCCAGTAACACCCTCCGTACCCTTTATTACTGCCATTATAGTACCACGTTATCAGAGACCATTCTTGACTACCAAGGTAGTGCCACGTTACCTGGGACCACCCTTGGTACCCCCCTGATGACTGCCAAGATAGTGCCGCATTACCCAGGACCACCTCATGACAGCCAAGGTAGTGCCACGTTACCTGGGACCACCTCATGACTGCCAAGGTAGTACCACATTACCCAGGACCACCTTCGGTACCCCCCTGATGACTGCCAAGGTAGTGCCGCATTACCCAGGACTACCCTCATGACTGCCAAGGTAGTGACACGTTACCTGGGACCACCCTCGGTACCCCCCTGATGACTGCCGAGGTAGTGCCGTATTACCCAGGACCACCCCTTCATGACTGCCAAGGTAGTGCCGCATTACCCAGGACCACCTCATAACTGCCATGGTAGTGCCATGTTACCCAGGACCACCTCATAACTGCCATGGTAGTGCCATGTTACCCAGGACCACCTCATGACTGCCAAGGTAGTGCCGCATTACCCAGGACTACCCTCATGACTGCCAAGGTAGTGACACGTTACCTGGGACCACCCTCGGTACCCCCCTGATGACTGCCGAGGTAGTGCCGTATTACCCAGGACCACCCCCTCATGACTGCCAAGGTAGTGCCGCATTACCCAGGATCACCCTCATGACTGCCAAGGTAGTGCCGCATTACCCAGGACCACCTCATGACTGCCAAGGTAGTGCCACCTTCATGACTGCCATCTTGGGTCTGTATTAAATCTGTTGATTCTGTCGCCGCCCGCTGCACGTACAATCCTGCGAGCAGCTCGTTTATGATAATTACGTCTGGACTTATTCGCGGGGCTCCGGCACTTTCCCAAACAATTGAGTTTTCTTCTCATAAAACCATCTAAGCCGCAGCTAATTTGTTCCCGCGCTTTGGGCCGGCACTAATGGATCTGTGTGCTGTAATCCAAACAAATCAGCCCGGAACATACAATTGCCGGCTGTGGCGCTCGGGACGCGGAAACAAAGGGCTGCGGATATTATTTTCTGCTTTCCAGTGCATTTGGCGATTTGATGCATAATAAGTGAATAATGGCGGCGGGATGAATCCGATATTTGGAGTATTCTGCGCAGCAATTAATACCGCCGTTTTATTTCCCCCCCTTCATTTCTGTCATTCACTTTTCTCCTACCCAGGAGGAATCGGAGCGTCGCTCAGAGTAATTGGGATTGTATAGAAAAGATGGGAGGGGTTAATTTGGGGGTGGGAGGCGAGCGGCGTGCGGGCACAGGCTGTAGGGGAGATGCATGAATCTCGCTCTTTGTTCTGCATAATATGAAAACACGGTTTGATATCAGCAGCGTGACGCAATTAGAGGGCAAGTACAAATCACGGAGGGGTTCTGGACACAGCAATGTGGTGCAAGTGCCAA